>NC_133649.1:10932240-11158898 GCF_009905375.1 Apium graveolens | reverse complement strand
TTTTGGAAAACCAGGTTATATATTCTTAAGTTGAAATTATTTCAAACTTTGGATATCCAAGTTATGATATTCTTTGCTTGCTTTAGTAAATTCTTGCTTGATAACAAAAGAAAGAAAGTTCAAGAATTCTCTATTATAGGAATGCCATGAGCGGCATTTTCAAGACATCATATCTGTCTATTTTTCGGTCTTGTTTCAAATATTCAATGCATGACTCTGCGTAGTTCAAGTTCTTAATCATCCTCCTTTAAAAATATAACACTTTGAAAGTGTTAAGAAACTGAAGGGAAGGCTATGAAAAAATAAAGGAAATAACATAAATAAACCCTGAAGGGTAACAAAGTCAGATACGATAAATTAATACAAAGAAGGTCACGATTGGCTAATAAGAAAATGGAAACTAGTCTAAGTCCTTAAACAAATCATTATCGTTCCCCCCATTACTAGTAATAGGGGAGGGAGAACAGGCTCGTCTTCAGTAGGAGTAACATCCTGTTAGGTCACACACACACTGTAGAGGGGGTGAATACAGTGTATAGTACACTCAAATCAAACTTTAAGAACTTAAGTAACAGAAAACAAACTTATTGAACAATAAACTCTGTTACAGTATGGAACTGTTACCTCTCAGTGATGAACAAATATCACGAGAGCTGCTAGGGTTACAATGAATAATCTTTTCTAATAATGATAACACTTATAGTATAAACCCTATGCTGTGTTATATACTACACAGTTACAAGATAATCGCTAATTGATATGGAATATAATTCTGCTCCTAAAATATATCAATCAGATATCTTTTCTTCCAAGTATTCCATTCTTCACGGAATTCCTTCTTCATGCATATCTCTTCTTATATTTATCTCAATCTTCTTTCCTTTAATCAGCTACTGTCCTTATCTGATTATCCTTCAGCACTTAAGTTCTAATATCTATCTTCTGATGATTATCTCCTGATAACATACGTACTGATATCCTTAATTCCTGACTTCCAGTATAAGTACTGATCAACAGTTAAGTACTGATTTATCCTGTTCAGTAAGATCTGAAAGCTAAACATAAAACATATTAGCCATGACATTATCAAATATATCTAACAATCTCCCCCAACTTGTAAATTAACATAATATACAAGTTTAACAGATATTTGATGATGTCAAAAACATTAAGTACAAATGCATGAGAATTAGACTAGATAACTACAACTTATAGTCCTTAAAAGTTTTTACCAATTTCAACTTCTGATAACAACTTCAGTCTGTATAAATATCAGAATTTAAGCAGTTGTAGATCTTCGACTTGGCTTCTTTATTTTCTGATCTCTCTGATGTCAGGAGTTGTTCTGAGATAGTTCTTCAACAAACATTTCTCAGCATATCTTAGTTCATCAATCATTCTCCTTTTAACATCTTTAAGCTCTGCAGTATCTTCACCAGTTTGAAAGATTGCAGCTTTGAGATCATGATCTTTGCTTTTCTCAACTCCTGATCTAGTCTTATAACATAAGCTTCGTCAGACTCTAGATTAAATTCAAGTCCCTTAATACCAAGATACATTCTGATCTGTGCAGTATTAGGTTTCATATCAACAATATCACCATTGTGATCTCTGTACTTTGGAACATATATGCTGTCAGAATTAACAGAATAAAGCCTTTTCTGTCTCTAAATTTGTTCTTTTAAGTAGTTTGCAGCAGTCCCTGTTATTCTGTCAACCACTTGAAGTAAGAAAAGTACATGCTCCAATTCTTCAAAATACTTCAATGGAATGGCATTTTGTCTTATATGATAAACCCTACCATCTGTCATGAAATACAACATGATGTATTCTTTCAAGTAGTATGGTAAACCATCTGTACAGATTCCAGTGATTCAATCTCTCAGGAGTTGCTCCAATACCTGGTTCACTCAAGGAAGTTGGATCATTGGTAGTGTTGTGTACTTTTTCATCAGCACTTCCCAATCCAGTTTTATCTCTAGCTTCCTTTCCAGTAACTACTCTTGCTTCAAAACCACTTGCAGTAGTCTTCAAAGATTGAGTCTGTTTTGCTTTAGTGAATCCTGGTAGGAGTGTCTTTGATCTATTTTCTGATATCAAGTTAACTTGAGCTGTGTTAGAGGTTACTTGCTTCTTTTGAATATCAGAACTTACAATTTCTTGACTCTGAACAACTTGAGCCATGTCAGAGGTTGTTTTAAGAACTTTTCTTGAAGTCAGAGCAAGATCATCTTTTTCATCAGCAATTTCTTCTTCCTCAGGAGGTACATAAGCCTTGATAGGTTCACCAACCTTTTCTTACCCTTGGATCTTGGATCTATCTGTGGTTGTGATCTAGCCAATGTTGTTTCAGTATGTGTCCTTTCTTTGATCACAATGCCTTTAGGTTTTGGAAGTGACTTTTTACCAGAAGCTTCAGATTTAGATGTGACTTTCTCTGATTTAAGTCTGGCTTCTTCTTCCTTTAAACTTTCCAAGTCCATTCCTGGATTTTCTTGAAGAAATAACTGTCTTGACATTTCTTCATCAAGATCTAGAAGTTCATCAGAACTTATCCTTTTACCAGCAGCAGAACTTATTCTTTTCCCAGTATCAGAACTTGTCCTGTGACTAGTTTGTCTTGATGTAAATCTTCTACCTTGACTATGACCACTACCCATTCCAGAGTTTCCTTGGTCATATTTTCCATCATCCTTTCCTTGTATGTCTTGTTGGTTTTGCATTTGGACTTAATTACCTTCTCCCCCTTTTTGGCATCAGCAGGTAGTAAAAGAGAGATAAGTTGTAATAACCCCAATTTTTGGGAAATTTTGAAACCCTTATGAATAGTGTTTTGCTGAATGAGAAAACTTTTCATGCCACACTATGTAGGGGTTCTGATATGGTATTCTGAGATTTTATTAGTACTTTATATGGGATATAAGTGTATGTAAAGATCGTCAGAATCCAAATCCGAACACTTTGATTTTTCCCGAAAATACACTAGATACGGAAAGAATTGAGAAAAGGTAACAGGATAAAAAGGATTTAAATTAAAGGATTATAGGAGAGGATCATAAAAGGAATAATATATTAAGGTTAAGGGAACCTAAGTAATAAGATCCCGGGTATGATCCTTTAAACGATAAATGAAAATGAAAGTTAAGCGAACCGTATAACAGATCAGCGGTCATTAGGCAAACAATTAGGAAGTTAATCAAAGGGATTAGAGAGGGTGATGTCACCCAACCAATGAGAAGGGGACAAGGAGGGAAAGATGACATCACAGCATGACATAGGCATGACATAGGAGGGGAGGAGGTGTGGATGAATTATAACCACACAAAAATCAAGGTTAAATTGGTAATTAACCAAAAAAAAACAAAACTACAACCAACCAAAAGCAAAACAAAGCAAAACACAAAAATCTCTCTTTCTTCTACATCTTGCTCTCGGCTTTTTGAAGAAATGCAAGGATGGGAATTTCAAAACCTAGCTACACTTCAAAAATCAAGAGGTTTGTTTCTTTAGCTTCCATAATTCATAGCTTAGATGAGCCATAAGTTTAAGCTCAAGATTCCATGATTTTCATAGCTAATTAATTCACCAAAAAATTAGGGTGGATAGTGTTTTCAAATTTTTAACTTTGTGTTCTTGATTTCATTTGCAAGATCAAGGTTATATAAGGATAGATCAAGGTTCTTGAGGCTCCCTAGTAACTTTTCACCCTCCAAGGAAGGTATAACTTCACAAACCCTTAGTTAAGTTTTGTTGGTTGGATTTCATAATGTTTAGATGATGGGTTAGTGTAATGAGCGTGTACTCATGATAGAGCTTTGTTTAGTAAGTGGTTTTGTTGAATTTGGAGTTAGAGTGATGCTTGTTAGATTTGAAGTTCTTGGACACATTTTTGACTTGGTTTAGATGAATAAATTGGTAATATTGAGTTGATTTGGGGCTGTTGTAATGTAGTTTAGATGGAGGTTTGATTGGGTTGTGAATTGGAGTTGAATTGTGGTTGGTTTTGAATGGTTTAAATTTGGGAAATCGCGTAAACATAGCCATCGTAACGTCCAATTTCTTTAGACTGTTTTTGTGCATAACATTAGGACCCGAGAACCCCTGCTAGATGTTGACCATTGCCATTTTTAGATAGCTCATGTTACGATCTTCGTTTTGATATGTAGGTTAACGACCAAAAAGGGTTAATTAATGTATGAAACATTTATGGTAAGTGTGTTAGGCAGTTGGTAAGACACTCGCGAAGGAATCGCCTTAAAACTCGTAAAGGTTAAATTATTAAAAATGGTGGAGCCGAGGGTACCCGAGTGACTTAAGAGAATCAATAAGCGCAAAACAAGCGTTAGAGTCTAAGTTAGTTAAAGTATAGATTTACAAGTGACTTTGGTTTAATTCCAACTTACTTGTTGTTTATAGGTTACCAGACTCGTCCGAGCCTTTTATCACCCCAAGTCGCTCAGGCAAGTTTTCTATCCGTTATACTGTTGTTGTGATGTATATATGTATATGCATTATCTTGCGATAGATGCATGTTGGTTAATTAGCAAATGTTGCGATATATTGAAGCATGCTGATATGTATATATATGCATGCCTGTTTCGTATTCTTGCCAAATATATCTGTTGGTTCAGTTGATAATACCTATGCTAGAGAATAGCAGTAATTTGCATATACCCTTAGTATAGGGACCCAAAGGTGAAAACATTTTCTAAAACCGGGAGTCGAGGATCCCGAGTAGATTTTTTATATATATATATATATATAGTTATAGTTTTCAAAACTATTAATCGAATAAGGTTTATTCGATAACTTTATTTTATTATGAATATTATTTCAGAATATTCATCCGAGGACATATGACTCCTTTATTTTATTATTGAATATTATTTCGAATATTCATCCGAGGACTTATGACTCCTTTATTTTATTATTGAATATTATTTCGAATATTCATTCGAGGGCTTATGAGTCAGTTATATTATTATGATTATTAATTGAATATTCATTTGAGGATGTATGACTCCGTTATTTTATTTAATGAATATTATTTATAATATTCATTCGAGGTATATGACTCCGCTTATGATTTAATAATATTCTTTATTTTATTAAAGAATAATGTTTCAATAATCAAACTTATTTTCGATTATTCAAATAAAGATAGTACTTTCTATAAGTATATCTTTGGTTATTTAATACTCATTTCAAGTATAAGTCTACAACTTCTACTTCAATTATTTGTATAAAGATTATCTTTATGGGAATATTATTTAAATAATAATATTCAGACATTTTCTAAATATATGGGACTGATTTACTTCATTAAATCAGCATACTCCAAACACTCTTTAAAGTGTTTTCGAGTCTTCAAAATGATTTTTAAAAGGTAGAGTGGATCCCAAAACTCATTTTTATATTAAGATCTTCCTTTTAAAAAGGGGATTTAAATACTCGCTCAAAAACCTGAGGGATCCAGCTCTATGGTGTATTTTATATTCGCACAAGGTTGCAGTTTTGATAAATGAATTGATTACTTACCCAACGTCGGAAGTAAGTCCATCTATCGAGTCGGCATAAGCAACATGGGCTCATGGGGGCGTCCATGATAGTGTAGTGGCTCAGTGGGAGTCCATCAAATGCATAAGTGGCTGAGTGGCAGTCCAGCATAAGGTCCTATTGCGACCAGGGTGATGACCAGTGGGGAATTTCGTCCATCTACTAGTAGAAAAGGTTACTTATTGGTATCTTTGCCTGATCAGCAAGATATCAGGTTTATGCCAAAAATTCTTTCCTTTCCAAATTTATTGGATATTGCAATTCTGTTCATACTTTACATGATAGAGGTTTTCAGGAAACGTATGTATATATATAGGTGTATATATATATCGGGACTTAATGAAGTATATCATAACTTCATTTCCTTCAAAATATTTCAAAGATTGAATCTATTCAAGTCTTATCTTGTAGTCTCATCAGTGTGATGAACTTTTGAAACTAATTATAACTTGAACGGTGGTAGTTCAAGTAGTATTTGGAAAAGATATAAGTATATTGGAGTATCTTGTAACTTCATCTTTTAAACTTATATCTAGTAAATGATTATCTTATGCATGACAAAGATTTTCAGAAAAAACGTTGAGATAGGTTAGATATATGAGATCACCTTGCAACGATATTTTTATACAGTTATACACCGGAACTCTGTGTATATTATGCATGGAAGAGGACTTCCCATATTTTGAAAAGTATATATGTATATATACTGAATATTTTGCGACTTCATCGCATTAAGATATCAAACTTGGTTCATTTCTTTTGACCAAGACTTTTCATGAGTACTATGAGAAGGCTCATATATTATTAATCATTATACATATTATTTTGGTGGCCTTGCTGCTCACCCTTGCTTTCTTCTTTCATCACACAACAACAGATAGAAAAGATGAACAGGACCAAGCTCCCGATTCGCAAGCGATTAGGAAACGTTCCGCAGTTTCCTATAGGCGTTGATGTCGCTGTAGCTGAGGTAGGAACTACCAATAGGCTAGGCTTTCAACTTTGATGTACGAGACTTATGTATCTTTATCAATTGTAATAATGGCAAAGAAAAATGTAAATTTATTCAGAAACCTTTTAAGGTGTATTGACATATAATTGTGGAATAAAACGACTTGTGATTATTTTTGGATATTCATCTCTGAGACTATAACTTATGGTGTGTGTGTTTATTGTGGGGTCCACAGTACAGAGTAGTTGATTGTGTATTAAGATTGGGTGTTGTTAAGGGAAATGGAACTCGTGACAACCCAGATCCCCGACCCCGGATCTGGGGGTGTTACAGAAGTGGTATCAGAGCTAAGCGTTATAAACCTCAGAGATGATGTGACGTTAAGATAATAAGTTCATTAAGATAATAAGAACTCTTGCCAAGTTCATAGTCGGGCTACCTAACGTAGTACTGACAGTTTAAAACCCTTATGGGAACCCTTATAAATATCGTGATAGGAGCGTAGTTCGTTATCGTAAATAGTAGCGGGACTCCGAACCCTGAGGTTGAGGAGGTAAAAGCGCGATGATGTTTTATTACTAATTGGAGATCGGATTGTGGATCCGATAGAGCATCCAAACGCAGGACCGGATGATGTTGATATTGAGGATGTAAGCGGTTGAGGATGTTGTCCTAGAAGGAATTGTTGCTGAGGAGGATCCCGTGAAGGATCCTGACAAGAATGAATAAAGGACCATTGAGGAATTGATGACCATGGTTAGGGAAACTACCAGAGGTAGGATTGGCCGGTCACTACCGGAGGTTCGTTCAAGTTTGTAAAGATAGTAGCCCCTTTAACGCGGCTTACTCGTAAGACTGAGAAGTTCGAATGGACAGAGAAATGCGAGAACAGCTTTCAAGAACTGAAGCAAGGTTGGTGACGGCCCCTATGCTGGCGTTGCCGGATGAAAAAGGAGATTTTGTGAAGTGTAGTGATGCTTCGCACAAGGGCTTAGGGTGCGTGCTTATGCAGCACGGTAAGGTAATCGCGTACATGTCAAGACAATTAAGGTAATATGAAATTCGATATCCCCACCCATGAGCTTGGGCTCGTGGTAATAGTTTTGCCCTAAAGATTGGAGGCACTACTTGTATGGAGAGAAGTGCGAGATTTACCTAAGCCATAAGTACTCTAGTACATTTTCCCGTAGAGAGAGCTCAACATACGCCGGAGGAGGCAGTTAGAGCTAATCAAGAATTATAATTGGGAGATTCTTTATCATTCGGGGAAAGCCAATGTGGTGGCTGATGCCCTTAGTAAAAAGGAGAGACTCAAGATAATAATGTCTTTGGGAGAGTTTATAAGAGATTTTGAGAAAATGGAAATAGAAGTAAAGGTAACCGGATCCGGTACCGTAAAGCCGTTTGAGATTACAATACAGTCCGAATTATCGGAAGAGAACATATTGTGCCAGAAAAAGTGATGAATGAAGGCAGAGAGCCAACAATTAGATAAAAGATTAATACCGAGAAAGATGATAAAGGAATAATGAGGTATTCCTACAGAATTTGGGTTCCAAATGTTCAAGAGCCTAAAGATGAAATCTTAGATGAAAGCTAGTTTGAGGAATAAGATTTAGAGCAAACCCTGAACGTGATAGTCAGGGAGGTCGCCATCAAGATAGAAGGAACCCATGACATAATGGAGTGGAAAATGAGGATTTTAAATTAAAAGATGACCCCAATTATGGGGAGTGGGATGAAACATTTCATACTAAGGAAACAGAAAGTCGAGTAAGGAAAGGGGACCCGAGACGGTACTCCTATACGGCAATTCATGGACCTGTCTAAAAAGAACTTAGACTATTATCCCCAACCACCACCTTGAGCAAACAATGCGGTAGGAAATTCTTAATGACCTTTAAGTCGCTAAGCTCTCAGAGTTCTAAGGAACAAGCTGATCCAGCCGAGGCAAGAGCCTGGCTAAAGGAAATAGAGGAATCATTTGAGATTCTAAATGATTGACGGAGTACAAAAGACTGTTTTTATCACTTATCTTCCTAAGAGAGAGGCCACCCGCTGGTGAAAGGACAAGGAAGGCACGGAGCAAGAGATTATAATAAACTGATTTAAGTTCAGTCAATTATTTTCGGGAAAGTACTTCCCAAGGTTATGGAGATAGTGTAAAAGCTTTAGAGCCAAAACAAAGGTAGACGAGTATAATGAATTATGAATCTAAGTTGTAAAGGTTATCAAGATTCGTTCTGAGGACACGAATCCAGAATGACGGGATGTTTGAAATCAATGCTTATGTTGTGTTGGTTCATGAAATAATGATAAGAGAAAGGAAAATAAAAAGAAACTGAAGTGGAAAGGAATATAAAGGCAATAGAGTTTGAGGTATGATAAGGGAGTTGGGTATGAGGAAACCCTAAAGACTCGTAGCAATAGAAATAGAAAAGTATGCATTCGTCAGGTATGAGGGTGATTCACCATGAGTTAAAATTGATGGTTGAGGGAATAAGAGATACATATATTTTATCCCCTGTGAGTTGGGAGGATTCGAGGAAACCTTGAGATAGTTCGAAAGATAAATAATGAGACGCGGATAGACTAAGGAGACAAGGAAGTAAGAAATTAGGAAAATCGGATGAAGGAAGTGACCTTCAAGAATGTAAAGTGTTAAGACCGGTGGCTTGATACCCAGAAAGGGAGACGCCAGGTATGAGAGATATCCCAACATTCAGATGACTGTTGAGATAAACAACAAAAGTAAATAAGGAATTATTAAGAAGAAGTTCACGTTGAACACGACCAATATCTTCCAGAACATCCTTGTTATCATTACCAAATTAGGCAAGACAAGCGGATAACCGTTGTTATCTTTTGGAGGCCATATTGATTGACCCCATTTGAATACAGATGTTATTGTGAAATTAGACATGTACTATCGAGGTGGGAATGATTGAATAAGATACCCTTATCAGGGACATATGACTTGATTTATCCATGGAAGGATGCAGGTACCTTTTAAAGGTGCAATTAAGGATAGAACATCGGTAACTTAAAATGAATCCTAGGGGAATGCATAAAGGTTGGCATTTCACCCTTAATAGGGACAGTATGAGTTTTGACAATATGATTGGGAAAGGGTTAAGGTAACAACAACCTTTAAGAATCAGTGGAGAAATTTTTCAGAAGTATATAGACAATGGTTCTAGTATTAGTAAATGGTATTTGATATGCCCTGTATCTAGGGAATACAGGAGGAACGATTGAAGGATAACCTTAGAGGTTTTACAAGGAAAAAGGTAATATTCAAAATTCTCAAGAATAGAAATATGGATAAAGGAAATATGACATAATTATAATGATGCCAAGTAAGGCACGTGTTAAACCACGAGAAAGTATGAATCGAACCAGTAAAGGTCGAAATTGTTCAGGGCCATTAGGGCCCAGGATAAAAGATGTTCTAAGTATGATTGAGAGTTAGTCTTGACAGTGATTAGCCTCTAAAGACTGAGGCAATAACTTATGGAAAAATGGTGATATTTTTTTTACTCATCTGATTTTAAGGAAAACATCTTCACTCAAGCAGTGATCGGAAATAGGGTAGAAAATTGGTGAAAGTGGTTAAGACGACATTGATTGTAAGGAAATATTACTATCAGGAAAGGCCAAAGAGGTGGCCGACACTTTAAATATAAGAGGACAATTACAGGCGCTCGTGCCAGAGGAATACAGTAATAATGGTTGAAGCCGTAAAGGTTGTTTTATGGTTTGAGAGATTGACATTCCTTCTGATGACTGTGCAAATACCCAACCCTAATAGTAGTTGGTAAAGGTTTAATTTGTGTAATCGCCATGAGCAGGCTATCTATCTCAGAAGATACTATCTTGAGATAAGTCAGGACCATGTGGACTAGACGAACCTTTGAGTTAAGTCTTCTATTTAAGGCATATGATTAAGAATGGTATTAACCTGCTATCGTTGCTTTGATGGAAACTCTTCTGCAATTTTATTTGCTTCATGTCATGTATGTATGTCAGGATCAGGAGTGTTCTTCATGAATCATGAATGGTGATTATTTTACCTCCTTAGAAGAATTCGATACGATATGTATGGACTCCGTATGGTTAGCTATTAAGACTACATGGAAAATGAATGACTACAGTAGGTCAGTGGTGGACCATAGTAAGGCAGCAATAATTCTGCGAGTATTGAGCTGATTACAACCATGAGAGTTGTATTGGAATGGGTGTTGAGATTGAGTACCACTAATCGGGTCGTGGTAGTGTATAAGTTATCATTGATAGACTAATTAAGTAGAGTATCTACCTATTGTATATTTATTCTTTCTTATCAATAGAGAGTCGTATTATTATACGAGGAAGGTTGCGGTGCAAGCATAGAACTCTAGTAACGATGATGTCTAGAATGAGATCCCAGGTTCGATTTTCGAAATCGAGGGAGTTTCAAAGGTGATTGTGTATAAGCTCAAGGAAGAGCCTGGGTCCATAGAATGATGGAAGGAATAGCAAAAATATTTAGGCATATGAAATACGATGCTATAATACTTGATGTTGATATAAATACATATATGTTTTGTTCTCCTATGATAGACCTCTATAGTTCAGAGGTAGATTCCAAGCCAGATATTTTATGGCAATAAAATTTTTGGTACGTATATACAATTCTCTTCAATTCGTCCTTTTCTCTTCTTTTTATTTCATATAAGCTGAGAAGAACAACCCTTCCAGAAGGGGAGGTATTGCCGAATGACTATCTATCTGTGTGATAGAAGCCTAGTAGGATACCATCTATTGTTTAATTGCTTGTCAAGTACTAAAGGCTGGCCACCTGCTGTACTAACTATGCAATATAACAAGTGTTCATGATCATAGTGATCTCTCAATAAATTCCTTTACTTCTATCTGATTGATCAAACTTTGGGAAATAGAAACAGCTGAAAAAGGATAATAAAATTGTGATAGTATTCGGGATGGGAACACATTCGTGATACTAAGGTTGACGTGGTTATTAAAAGGTTATAGAATGCTAACGAGCAAAGGTATAACCAGTATAATATTAGGAACGGAAGGTGATAGCGATTACGAACTGGAAAAGAATGGGTATTGAGAAGCAAAAGCTATAATGTTAGAAGCTATGATGAGAGTCTGTGCAATAGACTTGAAAGAATTTGGAATGATCACTTAACGCGGATTAAGTTATCTTACGATAATAGATCATATGTCATTATCGAGATTTCGCCTTATGAGATCCTTGAGGGAAGACAATGTCGATATCCTTTATGTTAGGATGAAGTTGTAGAGCGCAAGATGCTCGGACCCGCAGTAGTCCAAAGGACCAGGGATATAATAGATCTAATCAGAGGACAGCTGGTAGTAACCCAAGATGGACATAAGAGGTATGCTGATCTGACTCAAAAAGGGCAAAGAGTATGAAATAGAGGGCCTAGTAATGTTATAGGTATCCCCTTGGAAACCCTTGGAAAGGATTGATGAGGTTCGGAAAGAAAGGAAAGCTAAGTCTATAATTTGTTGGACCCTTGGATATATTAAGACGTTTGGGAAGTTAGCATATGAGCTAGCCCTACCCCCGAACCTGTAGCAAGTTCATAACGTGTTCCACGTATCAATGTTAAGGAAGTGTAATTCGGATGCCAGACAAATAGGGGCATATGAACGCATAGACATGCAACCAGACGTAACCTATATGGAGCAACCAGGAAGGTTATAGAGTGAAAAGGAACAAGTGCTTAAGAGAAGGATTATCAAACTAGGCAGAGTTTGGTGGTAGGACCACAACGTGGGAAAATTTACTTGAGAGTTAGAAAGTGAAATGCTAAGAGAGTATCCCTATTCATTTTCTATCTGATTCCGGGACGGAATCCTTTTAAGGAGGGGAGACTGTAATAACCCCAATTTTTGGGAAATTTTTGAAACCCTTATGAATAGTGTTTTTGCTGAATGAGAAAACTTTTCATGCCACACTATGTAGGGGTTCTGATATGGATATTCTGAGATTTTATTAGTACTTTATATGGGATATAAGTGTATGTAAAGATCGTCAGAATCCAAATCCGAACACTTTGATTTTTCCCGGAAATACACTAGATACGGAAAGAATTGAGAAAAAGGTAACAGGATAAAAAGGATTTAAATTAAAGGATTATAGGAGAGGATCATAAAAGGAATATAATATATTGAGAAAGGTTAAGGGAACCTAAGTAATAAGATCCCGGGTATGATCCTTCAAACGATAAACGAAAATGAAAGTTAAGCGAACCGTATAACAGATCAGCGGTCATTAGGCAAACAATTAGGAAGTTAATCAAAGGGATTAGAGAAGGTGATGTCACCCAACCAATGAGAAGGGGACAAGGAGGGAAAGATGACATCACAGCATGACATAGGCATGACATAGGAGGGGAGGAGGTGTGGATGAATTATAACCACACAAAAATCAAGGTTAAATTGGTAATTAACCAAAAACAAAACAAAAATACAACCAACCAAAAGCAAACCAAAGCAAAACACAAAAATCTCTCTTTCTTCTACATCTTGCTCTCGGCTTTTTGAAGAAATGCAAGGATGGGAATTTCAAAACGCTAGCTACACACCTTCAAAAATCAAGAGGTTTGTTTCTTTAGCTTCCATAATTCATAGCTTAGATGAGCCATAAGTTTAAGCTCAAGATTCCATGATTTTCATAGCTAAATAATTCACCAAAAAATTAGGGTGAATAGTGTTTTCAAATTTTTAACTTTGTGTTCTTGATTTCATTTGCAAGATCAAGGTTATATAAGGATAGATCAAGGTTCTTTGAGGCTCCCTAGTAACTTTTCACCCTCCAAGGAAGGTATAACTTCTCAAACCCTTAGTCTTAAGTTTTGTTGGTTTGGATTTCATAATGTTTAGATGATGGGTTAGTGTAATGAGTGTGTACTCATGATAGAGCCTTGTTTAGTAAGTGGTTTTGTTGAATTTGGAGTTAGGAGTGATGCTTGTTAGATTTGAAGTTCTTGGTCACATTTTTGACTTGGTTTAGATGAATAAATTGGTAATATTGAGTTGATTTGGGGCTGTTGTAATGTAGTTTAGATGGAGGTTTGATTGGGTTGTGAATTGGAGTTGAATTGTGGTTGGTTTTGAATGGTTTAAATTTGGGAAATCGCGTAAACATAGCCGTCATAACGTCCGATTTTCTTTAGACTGTTTTTGTGCATAACATTAGGACCCGAGAACCCCCTGCTAGATGTTGACCATTTCCATTTTTAGATAGCTCATGTTACGAGCTTCGTTTTGATATGTAGTTCGTTCGATTCCGATGCACGGTTTAGGAGAAACGACCGTTTTAAATAACGGCGTTTCGCGAACAAAACATTTCCCCTCGCCTTACTTTGAAACATAGGTTAATGACCAAAAAGGGTTAATTAATGTATGAAACATTTATGGTAAGTGTGTTAGGCAGTTGGTAAGACACTCGCGAAGGAATCGCCTTAAAACTCGTAAAGGTTAAATTATTAAAAATGGTGGAGCCGAGGGTACCCGACTGACTTAAGAGAATCAATAAGCGCAAAACAAGCGTTAGAGTCTAAGTTAGTTAAAGTATAGATTTACAAGTGACTTTGGTTTAATTCCAACTTGTTGTTTATAGGTTACCAGACTCGTCCCGAGCCTTTTATCACCCCAAGTCGCTCAGGCAAGTTTTCTATCCGTTATACTGTTGTTGTGATGTATATATGTATATGCATTATCTTGCGATAGATGCATATTGGTTAATTAGCAAATGTTGCGATATATTGAAGCATGCTGATATGGTATATATATGCATGCCTGTTTCGTATTCTTGCCAAATATATCTGTTGGTTCAGTTGATAATACCTATGCTAGAGAATAGCAGTAATTTGCATATACCCTTACTATAGGGACCCAAAGGTGAAAACATTTTCTAAAACCGGGAGTCGAGGATCCCGAGTAGATTTTATATATATATATATGTGGTTATAGTTTTCAAAACTATTAATCGAATAAGGTTTATTCGATAACTTTATTTTATTATTGAATATTATTTCGAATATTCATCCGAGGACATATGACTCCTTTATTTTATTATTGAATATTATTTCGAATATTCATCCGAGGACTTATGACTCCTTTATTTTATTATTGAATATTATTTCGAATATTCATTCGAGGGCTTATGACTCAGTTATATTATTAATGATTATTAATTGAATATTCATTTGAGGATGTATGACTCCGTTATTTTATTTAATGAATATTATTTATAATATTCATTCGAGGTATTATGACTCCGCTTATTATTTAATAATATTCTTTATTTTATTAAAGAATAATGTTTCGATAATCAAACTTATTTTCGATTATTCAAATAAAGATAGTACTTTCATATAAGTATATCTTTGGTTATTTAATACTCATTTCAAGTATAAGTCTTACAACTTCTACTTCAATTATTTGTATAAAGATTATTCTTTATGGGAATATTATTTAAATAATAATATTCAGACATTTTCTAAATATATTGGGACTGATTTACTTCATTAAATCAGCATTACTCCAAACACTCTTTAAAGTGTTTTCGAGTCTTCAAAATGATTTTTGATGGCTCAGTGGGAGTCCATCAAATGCATAAGTGGCTGAGTGGCAGTCCAGCATAAGGTCCTATTGCGACCAGGGTGATGACCAGTGGGGAATTCGTCCATCTACTAGTAGAAAAGGTTACTTATTGGTATCTTTGCCTGATCAGCAAGATATCAGGTTTATGCCAAAATTCTTTCCTTTCCAAATTTATTGGATATTGCAATTCTGTTCATACTTTACATGACAGATGTTTTCAGGAAACGTATGTATATATATAGGTGTATATATATCGGGACTTAATGAAGTATATCATAACTTCATTTCCTTCAAAATATTTCAAAGATTGAATCTATTCAAGTCTTATCTTGTAGTCTCATCAGTGTGATGAACTTTTGAAACTAATTATAACTTGAACGGTGGTAGTTCAAGTAGTATTTGGAAAAGATATAAGTATATTGGAGTATCTTGTAACTTCATCTTTTAAACTTATATCTAGTAAATGATTATCTTATGCATGACAAAGATTTTCAGAAAAACGTTGAGATAAGGTTAGATATATGAGATCACCTTGCAACGATATTTTTATACAGTTATACACCGGAACTCTGTGTATATTATGCATGGAAGAGGACTTCCCATATTTTGAAAAGTATATATGTATATATACTGAATATTTTGCGTCTTCATCGCATTAAAATATCAAACTTGGTTCATTTCTTTTGACCAAGACTTTCATGAGTACTATGAGAAGGCTCATATATTGTTAATCATTATACATATTATTTTGGTGGGCTTGCTGCTCACCCTTGCTTTCTTCTTTCATCACACAACAACAGATAGAAAAGATGAACAGGACCAAGCTCCCGATTCGCAAGCGATTAGGAAACGTTCCGCAGTTTCCTATAGGCGTTGATGTCGTTGTAGCTGAGGTAGGAACTACCAATAGGCTAGGCTTTCAACTTTTGATGTACCAGACTTATGTATCTTTATCAATTGTAATAATGGCAAAGAAAATGTAAATTTATTCAGAAACCTTTTAAGGTGTATTGACATATAATTGTGGAATAAAACGACTTGTGATTATTTTTGGATATTCATCTCTGAGACTATAACTTGTGGTGTGTGTGTTTATTGTGGGGTCACAGTACAGAGTAGTTGATTGTGTATTAAGATTGGGTGTTGTTAAGGGAAATGGAACTCGTGACAACCCGGATCCCCGACCCCGGATCTGGGGGTGTTACATAAGTAATTCTACTGAGGATTGGATTTCAGTAAGTTGCGATTGCTGAGAAGCTTGATTTGTCAGAATGTCATCAATCTGAGCTTGTTGTTTCTCTTGAGTTTTCTCAATATAAGCAATCCTGTCAATGGTAGGTTGAAAGAACTTTTTCTTATCAATTTTCCAAACTTGTTCTTGTTTGATAAAGTTCTCCTGAATCTTGTGTAGCTCTGCATGAGTAGTTGAATGAAGACCTTGTAGATGTTTAGTACTCAATGCAGTGACTCTAAGCTGGGTTTTAAAATCATCAGAATTTAACATTTCATCAGCTTTAGTCAAGTGCTCAGCAAGATGTAATGCATTTGGAACACATGAAACTGAGTTCCATTCCTTAGTCCACTCCTGACCTGCAGGAGTTTCACTCCAAGGTACTGGTGCATCCCTGATAACAAACTCCTTTATCAGTTTAGACTTAGGAAGAGTTGGTTGAGGAGTATGTCCTGAAGGACCTGCTTCATCAGCATCTATAGTTGGAGCAGCTTCACC
Source organism: Apium graveolens (assembly GCF_009905375.1). NCBI lineage: Eukaryota > Viridiplantae > Streptophyta > Magnoliopsida > Apiales > Apiaceae > Apium > Apium graveolens. Next base: position 11,142,015 of record NC_133649.1, on the reverse strand, counting down.
AGTATCTCCAGCATTTGCAGCATCTGAACTTAAAGAATTAGTCTCTTCTGATAAGACAACAGTGTGAGTAGTAATGGAGGCTTCAGCATCCTCTAATTGCTGATCTGATACTAAGTTCTGATCAACAGCCAAATCCTGATGCTCACCTAAAGTTTGATCATTAGCATCTTGATGCAGAGAAGGTGTTGTTGATAACTCTGGAGTTTGAACAGCATCAGTAACAGGTGTTATGAAAGGATTATTTGGTGTTGGAACTTCTAAGAAAAGTATTTCAGGCACAACCAGGTTCTGAATATCAATTTCTGCACTTGTGCCTGGATCAACAAGAGACACAGATGGTGTGTTAGCCTTGTCAGATACAGCTTCCTGAGATGGAGTTAATGGAGAAGAAGTGACTGGAGCAAATTCCTTGTCTTGTGAGATCAGAGATTCTTGATCCCCTTCCTTAGCTGCTTCCTCTTCATCATCTGAAACTGGCCTTTGTGCCCTCTGTTTCTTGTACTTCCTTGTTGATTTGGATTCCTTGGGGTTTCAGGAACTGTCATTCTTCTAAGCCTCTTGAGAAGCCTAGAACCCCCAATTTCAGAATCCTTCTGAGAAACCTCTTTCTCAGCTTCAGTTACAACAGGTTCTCTAGCAGGAACCGTTTCCTCAGAATCAGAGTCATCTCTCAATGCAATCCTCCTTCTCTTTTGAGGTGTTTGAGGAACATTCTTTGTCCTCTTTGGCTTGGAAGATGAAGGCTTCACAGTAGGTGCTGAAGATGAAGGTTGAGCAGTCTGTGAAGTGGAGAGATAGGATTTGAGATAAGTTCTGAGGGTAGGCTGAGATATACCCTTAGTGGTAGGGACTGAAAATGATGAATTTTGGTTATGGTGAGTTGGTTGAACATTGGAGTAAACAGATTGGTAAGTAACAGGATCAGCATTTACCAGAATCTGTTTCACAGACTGAGGAATCTGTAATGGTCTCACCATTGATTTCTTTGTGTCAGCATTTATCAGGTCGTTAAAGTACCTTTTTGCAACCTTAAAAGGTGGGGTTTGAGTGCTGACTAACTGGGGTTCATCAGTACAATACGTATAAATAAGTTGACAGAATCGAGCAAAGTAAACAACAGTTCTATCCTCTGTCATCCTATCCCCAATAAAACCAATTAAAGCAGTTGCAAAATCAAAGTGAGTTTGATTGATAAGTGCATACCCGATGTGCTGACTCATTATTGGGATAGCATCAAAGTTTGAACACTTGTTGCCAAAAGCCTTGGTGATGCAATCAAAGAAGAAACTCCATTCTCTTCTGATATTAGCCCGTTTCAACTGTCCAAGTTTCGTCAGACTCTTTTCATATCCCAAATCAGTCATTAACTCCCGAAGTCCTGATTCCTCTGGTATAGAGAAAGTACAATCTTCTAAAGATGTAATGCTCTTCGTACTGTACCAGGAGTCACTACATAGGATGAATCACCCACTTGGAAGATAATACTGGGAGTTTCTCGTTTACCACCATCATCAAAAACTCCAGTCCTCCAGAACCTCAGAACTTGTTGACTTGAAAATAATTCAGGTTGAGTTAGAGCGTACCCAACCTCACTATGTGCAAGAAGATCTTGCACAAAGTGCAATTCAGATGGAGCTTCAGTGTGATCAAGAACTGCAACATAGTTGTTAGGAACAAACTTAGCTCCATCAATGATTAAATCCTTTGGTGCCATGTGAAAAAATTGAGAATTCAAGTATGCCATGTTAGGTGTTTGAGATAATGTCTGTATGAAAACAACGGAAAAAGTAAAGTGAAGGAGAGTAAAAGTAAGAAGAGAGATAAAAGATGAAGAAATTAAAAAGATTAAAGAAATCTTCTCTCTGCTGTACTTATACAAAAAAAATATTACCGTTGGACACCTGTTAGACATGCAGTAATAACGGATAGTTACTGGGCTCGAGAAAACAGTAATCATTACTTACCCATTTGCCGAGTTTCAAGGAAAAACTGTTCCATTTATCAAGGGAAACAATTTTAATTCAAAATTTAACCCGTTAGCACTGATTGAATTATTTTTCACTGCAACATTAATATTCTGAAAATAAATCATGTTAAAAATGACCGAGATAATTTCGATGAATAAGTGCTGACAGAGAATCAGAACTTAAATAAAAACAAAATTTAAATGGTCATCAGAATATCAATCAGGATTTATCCACACAAGACAAATAACTCAGAGATCAAATCTTGAAGTAAAAATAATTTTCATTAATATATCAAGTACAATACATTCATGAATTGGAAATTTACATCAAGTACTTATACAAGATTTTCCCTAAGCTTCTAAATCTAACATCAACAGCCTTAGTCCTAGCTAAGAAGCCTGACAAAGCTGATGATGAAGAAAAACAGGAAGAAGACAAGATTAAGTCATCTTCCTCTTCCTATCTTCGACAAACAAGATGGCGAGTCTGATGATTCGCTCTTGTTGGCGGAGAGCTTCCAGCCTTTCCTCCTCCAATCAGCTTCCAGATGGCGATGGTAGTCCATATAGAAGAACAGGAGGCGTGTCAGTACCTCCTGTGGGACAGAGTCCCATATCTCCTCAGGAATGGTTGTGACATGTCATTCCTGCTGCCACTCGGCACAACTTAGCTCCATATTGAAGGTTTGGTAGTTCAAAAACATGTTGTATCTGACCATTGTGTTTTTGAAAGAAAAAGTATGAGATAAGTGTGTGAGAAGAATGTGATGGAAAGACTGATGTGAAGTGGTTGCTTATATAGGCAAGAGAATGCCAGGAAGACGCAAAGATATTGAATGCTGACAGGTAGAATTAATTCTACCTCGTCTCCCTAGACTTTGAAAAAGAATAACATTCATTGGAAAGAGGAATCATGGTCTAGGCCGCACAAGACACAAGAAACAGTGGACTGTTCAAGTACGAATACCATTAATCCTAATCATAGTGACTATTAATCTTCCACTTCAACATATTCTAGTTCGAACTGAGACTGTTATCAAATTTTATTCACAGATAAGCCAAGTAAAGGATTAGACTTGAGAAATCAGAACTTAGACCTATACCAGAACTTAACAATCATCAGAACATAATTTCTTAACTCGAAAAAGGAATGCCCATCTTAGTAAATACTCATACAAGTTCTGAGTTATAGACGTCAGAACTTAATCATCAGAACGTGTAACTAGAACTTGTCCTCAGAATTAGTGCAAAATGACACAATGACTGTTTATCTAAAATAACATAGACCACCACAGAAATTTTCATCATTCAGATGGAGTGATTAGTGTGTGCATTAAGCTAAATAACAGACAAAGAGTAAAGTCTGATTCACTTCAGTACATCTTAGAAATAAGGCATAACTAAAATTTTGCTAAAGAGCTGTCATTGTCCTGAAACTACTGATGAATGAGTTCATGCTTGAGTCCACCTCAACTGTTTTGTGCTAATTTTATGCATCTTTTGAAATTCTATTTTACAGTGGCTTCTCAGTGTAAGTGAGTCACGACTGTTTATCAGAATTTATGCTAGTATCAGAGTATTTCTCCAGTAATCATAGAGTGTGAAAAGTCACCAAGAAAATATTTTGCTTTTCTAATGCATATTTACTTAATACCAGCAATGCACTTGGGTCGTCCCTTCCATATTTTTACTCTAGATCTCAAAGGAGTACCTGATTTTATTCTTTGATCTTTTTGCTTTTTCTTTTGATAAGTGAGGTTTATCAGCACTTAGTACATTCAGCAGTTTTACTAGTATCAGAACTTAACAGATGAGTAGCATTATTCTAATTTGTGACTTAGTAATAAGATATACAAAGTAAACTTAACTAAGCTCAATTATCAGAATTTTCTAGTGTCATAAGATTTCCACTGAAATAATTACTTCTTTCATGGAATCATTTGTTTATTGAAGACTACTAGGTCAGTATCTAGGACAGTTATCCTCATAGGATTGAATCGGTGCTTGAACAGACATATCACTTATCAGAGTCTAGAAACATATATCAGACAACAGTCGGTACTTAAAGACATTTATCAATTAAGCACAGAATATACAATGAGATTAATTCTGTAAATACTGAGCATAAAGTCTGATAACACAGAACAAGTCTAAGCAGATTTAGAGAAAGAACCTGAAACCATTCCAAGTTCATTTACCAATCTTGTAAAAGTAGCTTCACACAATGGTTTTGTGAAGATATCTGCTAGTTGTTGATCTGTGGGAACAAAATGCAATTTCACTGTACCTTCATCCACATGTTCCCTGATGAAGTGGTACCAGATGCTGATGTGCTTTGTCATAGAGTGTTGAACTGGATTACCTGTCATAGCAATAGCACTTTGATTATCACAGTAAATAGGGATTTTGAAATATGTTAACCCATAATCCAGTAACTGATTCTTCATCCAAAGAATCTGTGCACAACAGCTTCCTGCAGCAATATACTCTGCTTCTGCAGTAGATGTGGAAATTGACTTTTGTTTCTTGATGTACCAAGAAACCAATCTGCCTCCAAGAAATTGGCAGCTTCCACTTGTGCTTTTCCTGTCAATTTTGCATCCTGCAAAATCTGCATCTGAGTAACCTATTAGTTTAAAATCTGATTCTTTAGGATACCATAATCCCAGAGCAGCTGTTCCTTTAAGATACTTAAAGATTCTTTTTACAGCTGTTAAGTGAGGTTCTCTTGGATCTGCTTGAAATCTTGCACAAAGACAGGTAGCATACATGATATCAGGTCTACTAGCAGTTAGATAGAGTAGAGAGCCAATCATACCTCTGTAGTCAGTAATATCTACTGATTTACCGGTATCCTTATCCAGTTTTGTAGCGGTGGCCATTGGAGTGGATGCACTTGAACAATCTTGCATTCCAAATTTCTTCAGCAAGTTTCTGGTGTACTTGGTTTGATAAATAAAAGTGCCTTCCTCATTTTGCTTGACTTGAAGGCCTAGAAAATAGCTAAGTTCCCCCATCATACTCATCTGATATCTTGACTGCATTAGTTTGGCAAACTTCTTGCAAAGTTTGTCATTTGTAGATCCAAAAATGATATCATCAACATAAATCTGGACCAGAAGTAAGTCCTTTCCATGGTTGAGGTAGAACAGTGTTTTGTCTATTGTCCCTCTGTTGAATCCACTTTCCAGAAGAAACTGAGCTAAAGTCTCATACCATGCTCTAGGAGCTTGCTTAAGTCCATAAAGTGCTTTATCAAGCCTGTAGACATAATCTGGATGTTTGGTATCTACAAAACCTGGAGGTTGTTCAACATATACCTCTTCCTCTAATTCTCCATTGAGAAAAGCACTTTTCACATCCATTTGAAAGACAGTAAACTTTTTGTGAGCAGCATAAGCCAAAAATATCCTTATGGCTTCTAACCTAGCAACTGGTGCAAATGTTTCATCATAATCAATTCCCTCCTGTTGAGAATATCCTTTTGCAACCAGCCTTGCCTTATTCCTTGTAATTATGCCATCACTGTCAGTTTTGTTTCTGAATACCCACTTTGTACCAACAACAGATCTATTTTTTGGTCTTGACACTAGGGTCCAGACTTTGTTTCTTTCAAATTCATTCAACTCTTCCTGCATTGCTTGCACCCAATCAGCATCTTGAAGAGCTTCTTCCACTTTTTTTGGCTCAGTCTGAGAGAGAAAAGAATTGTAAAGACATTCATTTGAAGTACCTGTTCTAGATCTGACACCTGCATCAGGATTTCCAATTATCAAATCAGGTGTATGTGATTTTGTCCACTTCCTTGCAGATGGAAGGTTTTCTCTAGAACTGGATGCTCCCCCATGATCCATGCTATCTTCATTTTCATTTTCTGATGCTCCCCCTGAAACTATGCTCTCTGAGTTGGATTCTTCAGTATTTAGATTTTCAGCACTATCAGAACTTGGCTTATCAGAACTTGACGAATCAGAACTTGAAGAGCCAAATGCATGTTCTGATGTTTCTTGAGATGTGGTAGGATCTTGAGTATGCTCCCCCTGCATAGGTGCATCTTCCTTTGATGTAGTCACCACAGTTTCAATAACATCAGAGTTTAATCCATCAGAGTTTACAGTATCAGGACTTAGACTGTCAGGATTTTCAGTATCAGAATTTGAGTTTTCATTTTCAAATCTCAGCTGATCATGGTCAATGAAATCTTCAAGACCAGTGATCTTCTTGTCATCAAAAGAGACATTGATAGATTCCATGACCACTTTTGTTCTCAAATTATAGACTCTGAAGGCTTTTGTGGAAAGTGGATATCCAACAAAGATTCCTTCATCAGCTTTTAGATCAAACTTTGATAGCTGTTCAGGATGAGTCTTGAGAACAAAACACTTGCATCCAAATACATGAAAATATTTCAGATTTGGCTTATTTTTCTTCACCATCTCATATGGTGTTTTTCCATGCTTGTTAATGAGTGTTGCATTTTGAGTAAAACAAGAAGTCTGCACAGCTTCAGCCCAGAAATAGGTTGGAAGCTTTGCTTCTTCAAGCATTGTACGTGCAGCTTCAATGAGAGTTCTGTTCTTCCTTTCAACAACTCCATTTTGCTGTGGAGTTCCAGGAGCAGAAAATTCCTGTTTTATTCCATGGCTTTTGCAGAACTCTTCCATTTTCAAATTCTTGAACTCAGTGCCATTATCACTCCTTAAAATTTTCACAGAATCTTTGACCATTTTATCCAGCTGTTTGACATGATCAATCAAGATAGATGCATTTTCACTTTTTGTGTGCAAGAAATACACCCATGTGTATCTGGTGAACTCATCCACTATGACCAACGCATACTTCTTCTTTGCAATAGACATGACATTTACTGGACCAAATAGATCAACATGTATTAGATGATAAGGCTCAAGAATTGATGATTCGGTCTTGCTCTTGAATGAAGATTTTCTTTGTTTGGCTTTCTGACATGAATCACAAAGACCATCAGGAGCAAATACTGTGTTTGGCAATCCTCTCACAAGATCTTTCTTGACCAGTTAATTTATATTGTTGAAATTTAAATGAGAGAGTTTCTTATGCCAATTCCAGCTTTCTTCAATTGATGCTCTACTCATCAGACAGATTGCAGAACCATCAGTACTTGTTGAAAGCTTAGCTTCATAAATGTTACCACGCCTGTATCCTTTCAGAACAACTTTACCTTTAGATTTACTCACTATTTCACAGTGTTCTTCAAAGAAATCAACATGATAACCTCTGTCACAGATTTAACTTATACTCAGTAGGTTGTGTTTAAGTCCTGAGACCAGAGCTACTTGTTTAATTATGACATTTCCAAGATTGATATTGCCATATCCCAATGTTTTTCCAATGTTGCCATCTCCATAAGAAACACTTGGGTCAGCTTTCTCCACAAAGTCTGATAGCAGGGCCTTATTTCCAGTCATATGTCCTGAACATCCACTGTCCAGAACTAGAATATTTTTCCTGTTGCCCTGCAATCACAAAGACCACTAATTATTAGTTTTAAGGACCCAGACTTGCTTGGATCCTTTGGCCTTATTAAGTTTGTTAACATTTGCAGCGGATTTAGCATCAGAGTTTATGTTAACATTTTTCTTATCAGAACTTACACTATCAGACTTTGAATCAGAATTTACCCTAGAAGGAACAATGGAAACTTTCTTCAAAGAAGGTTTTATTTGATAATAATCATAGTACAAACTATGATATTTCTTACAAGTATAAATAGAATGCCATAAACTACCACAATGAAAACAAGGATTTTGTGATTTGTATCTAACAGACTGACTCTTAACTCCTGATTTTGAAGGTAAGGAGTTAATATTCTTATACTTCCTGCAAAAAGAAGCCAGATGGTTAGAACTTCCACAGTTATGACATGTTTTCCTAGGAGCATCAGGAACAGGTTTATAATCATTGCTTTTATTCACACCTTCCTTTCCATTCCTATTTTTCCTAGGTGATTTTACCTTGTTTGCATTCTTAACATCTTTCAGCTTATGTTTAAGCTGCTTCTTTGTCATTAAGCCTATGTTCACTTCAGCTGTCTTTTCCTGTTTTAGTTTGTCAGAAGTTAATTCCTCTTTAACTTCTAATTTCTCATTTTCAGACTTTACAGTTACAAACTTAACAGGTTTAAACTTTGGATTTTGCTTAACAACAGGCTTAATTTCTTCAGTTCCTTTATCATTCTTATCTTCTCCATAACCTAAGCCCTCTTTCTAGTTTCCACTACTTAGCAAATTTTGAGTTGTTTTGCCAGAGTTAGTCCAAGTCCTAATAATCTCTCTTTCCTTTTCTAACTCAGTTTTTAGAGATTCATTTAATTTTAGCACTTCATTCCTAACATAAAAGACATCATCTCTATCCTTCTGAGTTTGATGGAACATGACTAACTCTTTTTCTAAGAAATCATTCCTTTTCTTAAATGCAAGATTTTCAGAAGTTAATCTTTCACATGTTAAAGTTTGATCTCTATAGCTAACAAACATGGTTTTAAGATATCTTCTCAACTCATTAATATCTTCAGTATGAAAAGCATAAGTAGTCTGAGGTACCTTTGTTTCAGCAGCTTCAGAACTGCTCTCAGCACTTTCTTTATCAGCATTTGCCATCAATGCATAGTTCTCCTCACTTTCAGAGTCTGAGGTGTCTGTCCAGCTTTTCTGCTTTGTGACAAGAGCCTTGCCTTTGTCACCCTTTACCTTCTTGCAGTCAGGAGATATGTGGCCTTTCTCACCACAGTTATAGCATTTAACATTGGTGTAATCTCCTCTGTCAGACTTTCCTCCTCTGCCTTCAGATCTTCTGAAATTCTTTTTATCAGAACTTATGCCTTTCCTGGAAAACTTCTTTCCCTTCCTGAACTTCCTGTATGCAATCTTTGTGATTCCTTTCACCATAAGAGCACACAGCTTCATCATCTCCTCATCAGCATCAGTCTCAGGCAAGCTTTCAGAATCTGAGTCATCATTACTCTCAGAACTTGATGACTCAGTATCAGACTTTATGAAAAGAGCTTTACCCTTGTCTTTCTTTGAGGAAGCTGCTTTGGGGAATTCTTCTTCAGTCTTAAGAGCAACTGTCCTTGACTTTCCTCCTTTCCTCTTGCTTCTTTGTTCCATCTCCATCTCATGAGTCTTGAGCATTCCATAGATTTCGTCAAGAGTTGTTTCATCAAGATTATAGTTGTCTCTTATTGTCGTTGCCTTCAAATCCCGGCATTCAGGAAGAGCTAACAGGAACTTAAGGTTTGAATCTTCAAGATCATACTCTTTATCAACCAATGACAAATCATTCAAAAGTTTGACAAATCTATCATATAAATCATTCAACGACTCATTAGCCTTTGAGTCAAAGTGTTCATACTCTTGAGTGAGTATTGTCTTCCTGTTCTTCTTAATTGTGTCAGTTCCCTGACACCTTATTTCCAGAGCATCCCATATCTCCTTAGCAGTCTTGCAGTTGATTACCCTGTTTGACATTACATTATCAATGGCACTATGCAGTAAGTGTCGTACCTTAGCATCCTTAGCAATTGATGTTATATCTTCAGTAGTATAATCACTCTTCTCCTTTGGTACGGTCTTTGCTGCTTCACCTGCAACTGCAACAGCGAGCTTGGTTGGTTTGTGAGGGCCTTCCTTGATTCTATCAAGGTATTCTGGATCTGTTGCTTCCAGGAACATGGTCATCCTTACCTTCCATATGGGATATTCAGATGGTCTCAGTATGGGAACTCTGATGGTCTCATACCGACTCTGAATTTGTGTCTTTGGTGGTTCCTCAGTTTTAGTAGGCTTAGTTGGAGTTTCTGTGTCCGACATGATTGTGTTTGGATCTTTAACTGTATGTATGTTAACAGATAGGCTCTGATACCAATTGTTAGGTCACACACACACTGTAGAGGGGGTGAATACAGTGTATAGTACACTCAAATCGAACTTTAAGAACTTAATAACAGAAAACAAACTTTATTGAAACAATAAACTCTGTTACAGTATGGAACTGTTACCTCTCAGTGATGAACAAATATCACGAGAGCTGCTAGGGTTATAATGAATAATCTTTTCTAATAATGATAATACTTGTAGTGTAAACCCTATGTCTGTGTTTATATACTACACAGTTACAAGATAATCGCTAATTGATATGGAATATAATTCTGCTTCCTAAAATATATCAATCAGATATCTTTTCTTCCAAGTATTCCATTCTTCACGGAATTCCTTCTTCATGCATATCTTCTCTTATGTTTATCTTAATCTTCTTTCCTTTAACCAGCTACTGTCCTTATCTGATTATCCTTCAGCACTTAAGTTCTGATATCTATCTTCTGATGATTATCTCCTGATAACATACGTACTGATATCCTTAAGTCCTGACTTCCAGTATAAGTACTGATCAACAGTTAAGTACTGATTTATCCTGTTCAGTAAGATCTGAAAGCTAAACATAAAACATATTAGCCATGACATTATCAAATATATCTAACAGATCAACATGCAGTAAGTGATAAGGCTCAAGAATTGAGGATTCAGTTTTGCTCTTGAATGAAAATTTTCTTTATTTTGCCTTTTAACATGAATCACAAAGGCCATCAGGAGCAAATACTGATTTTGGCAGTCCTCTCACAAGATCTTTCTTTACTAGCTCATTTATGTTATTGAAGTTTAAATGAGAGAGTTTCTTGTGCCAATTCCAGCTTTCTTCAATTGATGCTCTACTCAATAGACAAATTGCAGAACCATCAAAATTTGTTGAAAGTATGGCTTCATAAATGTTACCATGCCTGTAACCTTTCAGAACCACTTTTCCTGTAGAATTGCTTACAACTTCACAGTGTTCTTCAAATAAATCCACATGATAACCTCTGTCACATATTTGACTAACACTTAGCAGATTGTGTTTAAGTCCTGAGACAAGAGCTACTGATTCAATGATGACATTCCCAAGACTGATATTTCTATATCCCAGAGTTTTTCCCATGTTGCCATCTCTATAAGAAACTCATGGGCCAGCCTTCTCCACAAAATCTGTTAGCAGGGCTTTATTTCCATTCATATGTCCTGAACATCCACTGTCCAGAACTAGGATGTTTTCCCTGTTGCCCTACAATCACAAAGACCACTATTGGTTAGTTTTAAGGACCCAGACTTGCTTGGATCCTTTGGCCTTATTAATTTTGTTTAGCATTTGCAGCGGATTTAATTTCAGAGTTTATGCTAACATGCTGTTTATCAGACTTTATATCAGACTTTGCATCAGACTTTACACTAGAAGGAACAATACTAACTTTCTTTAAAGAAGGTTTTATTTGATAATAAGTACATTACAGACTATGATATTCCTTACAAGTATAAATGGAATGCCATAAACTACCACAATGAAAACAAGGATTTTGTGGTTTAAACCTAACAGACTGACTCTTAACTCCTGATTTAGGAGGTAAAGAGTTTATATCTTTATTTTTCTTGCAAAAAGAAGCAAGATGGTTAGAGTCTCCACAGTTATAGCATTTCTTTCTAGGAGCATTAGGAACAGGCATATAATTTTTTCTTTTATTCACACCTTCCTTTCCATTCATATTTTTCCTAGCTTCCTTTACCTTGTTTACATTCTTAATCTCTTTCAGCTTATGCTTAAGCTGCTTCTTTGTCATTAAGCCTATGTTTACTTCAGCTGATTTATCCTGTTTTAATTTGTTAGAAGTTGACTTATCTTTGACTTCTGTTTTAGAATCTATCATCTTTTCAGAATCAGACTTAACAGTTTTTGCTACAAACTTAACAAGATTTATCTTGGGCTTAACAGTCTGTTTAACAATAATTGTCTCAATTTGCACAGTTCCTTTCTCACTTTTATCATCTCCATAACCTAAGCCCTCTTTCCAGTTTCCACTACTTAGTAAATTATGAGTTGTTCTGCCAGAGTTAGTACAAGTTCTGATAATAATTTCTTTTTCCTTTTCTAACTCAGTTTTTAGAGATTCATTCAATTTTAGCACTTCATCTCTAACATAAAAATCATCATCTCTTTCTTTCTGAGTTTGATGGAACATAACTAACTCTTTTTCTAAATAGTCCTTCCTGTTTCTAAGAGCAAGATTTTCAGATATTAACCTTTCACATGTTAAAGTCTGATCTCTAAAACTTATAAACATGGTTTTAAGATATAATCTCAACTCAGTAATATCACCAGTATAAAAGGCATAAGTTGTTTGAGGTACCTTCAGTTCAGCAGTGTCAGTACTGCTATCAGCATTTGCCATCAAGGCATAGTTCACCTCATCTTCAGAATCTGAAGTGTCTGTCCAGCTTTTCTTCTTTGTGACAAGTGCCTTGCCTTTATCACTTTTTCCTTTCTTGCAGTCAGGAGATATGTGGCCTCTTTCACTACAATTGTAGCATTTGACATTTGAGTAGTTTCCTCTGTCAGACTTTCCTCCTTTGTCTTCAGACTTTCTGAACCCTTTCTTATCAGAACTTCCACATTTCCTAGAAAACTTCTTGCCCTTTCTGAACTTCTTGTAGGCTATCTTTGTGATACCCTTCACCATAAAAGCACACAGTTGCATCATCTCTACATCAACATCAACTTCAGATAAACTTTCAGTTTCTGAATCATCATCATCAGAATATGATGACTCTGAATCAGACTTTATGATGAGAGCCTTTCCTTTTCCCTTTTTTGAGACAACAACTTTAGGAGATTCCTCCTCAGCTTTAAGAGCAACTGTCCTTGACTTTCTTCCATGCCTCTTGCTTCTTTGATCCATCTCAAGTTCATGAGTCTTGAGCATACCATGGATTTCATCAAGAGTAGTTTCAGTAAGGTCATAGTTGTCTCTTATGGTAGTAGACTTCAAATCCCAATTTTCAGGAAGTGCTAAAAGGAATTTTAGATTTGAATCTTCAAGATCATATTCCTTGTCCACCAGTGACAGATCATTCAAAAGTTTGGCAAACCTGTCATATAAATCAGTTAATGACTTATCAGCTTTTGAGTCAAAGTGCTCATACTCTTGTGTGAGTATAGTCTTCATGTTCTTCTTGATTGCATCAGTTCCCTGGCATCTTGTCTCCAAAACATCCCATATCTCCTTTGCAGTCTTGCATCCAATTACCCTGTTTGACATGACATTGTCAATTGCACTATGCAGCAAATGCCTTACCCTTGCATCTTTGGCAATAGATGAGATGTCTTTAGCTGTGTACTTTTCTCCTTTGGTATGGTCTTTGCTGGTTGATCAGCAACTGCAACAGAGAGCTTAGTAGGCATATGTGGTCCTTCATTAATTCTTTCAAGGTATTCTGGATCTGTAGCTTCCTGAAACATAGCCATCTTCACTTTCCATATGGGATACTCAGATGGTCTCAGTATGGGAACCCTAATTGTCTCATATCGACTGTGGGTTTGAGTGTTCTGAGTTTCTTGTGTTTTGGTGGGCTTAGTTGGGGTTTGTGTTTCTTCAGACATGATTGTTATTTGGATCTTTACTGTATGTGTGTTAACAGATAAGCTCTGATACCACTTGTTAGGTCACACAACACTGTAGAAGGGGGTTGAATACAGTGTTTATACAATCAAATCAATTTGAACACAAGTCTGTAACAAAGATCAAGTATATTCAATAAACTATGTTACAATATGAACTGTTGTTCTCTCTCAGTGATGAACAAATATCACTAAGAGCTGCTAGGTTACAATGTATAATCTTCTCGATAGTGATAACACATATAGTGTTAACCCTAAGTCTGTGTTTATCTAGTACATAGTTACAAGATATCTTCTAATTGATATGGAATATAATATTGTCTCCTAAAATATATCAATCAGATATCTTCTATAAGTCTTCTAGTCTTCTAACTCTTTCCATGCATATCTTCTGTTGTTTTAGTCCATATCTTCTTTCCTGTAAATCAGTCTCATTCCTTATCTGAAAGTTTTCCCCCACTTAAGTACTGATATGTATCTTCTGACGACTTAAGTTCTGATATTAAGTTCTGACTTCAGTAAGTCCTGATTTCAGTAAGTCCTGATATGTCATGTTGTTAAGTTTTGAAAACTAAACACGAATCATATTAGACATGACATCTCAAATATATCTAACAGCGTCCCAAACCTCTTTGGCTGTTTTGCAGTTAATGATGTTATCAAACATATCACCATAAACTCCATTGAACAATATATTCATGGCCTTCTTATCTTTCCTGACTTGCTCAATATCAGGATCTGACCATTCATGCCTTGGTTTTGGAATAGATGGCTCATTGCCAGTTGTAGCTCTCATTGGTACATGAGGACCTCTTTCTATGCAATCCACATAGGCCTCATCTTGGGAAAGAAGATGTAGGTGCATCTTCACCTTCCAGTGGTGATAATTATCTTTTTCCAAAAAAGGAATTTTAACTCCAACATCCTTTTTGTCCATCTTGCTGTTTGTTGTGATCTTTACACTCTTTGTACTTCAAAAGCTTGCTCTGATACTAATTGTTATTCCCTAATAATACAACAAGAATTACAGGGGGGTTGAATGTAATTATGGCTCATTTTTAAGATTCTTAAAATTGTTATAACTTAATACATATAACAGTGTTTGATTTGCTAAAGTGCGGAATAGAAAGATAAATGAAATCAATACACTAAGTAATAAAACACAAGGCTTTAAAACTTTATGGTGGATTTGAATGTATCCACCATATATATATATATATATCAAATTGAGAACTCTGTGAAACTTTGAATGGCTCACAGCTGCTTACAAGTTGAACAACTAAACTTACAGAGAAATGCTACAGAATACAGCTTAAAAATGTTTCTCTGAGAATGTGTGTGCTTAGTTCTTCATAATTGTTCTACTTACTACACTTGATTTATATATCACCAAGTTTACATGACAATAAGACAAGATAATAAAATAAAACATATCCAGTCTAACTCCATGCTACTTCATTACTCTATTCCAACATTTTGAAAATCTTCACAGCTTGCATGGAAATGGTAATGCTTCTTTGTTCTCAAAATCCTGCTTAACGGCCACATTCCTCTTGCAAACACCCAACGCATGTGACTGTGTTGTCACTGTCAAGAGATATTTGAATTTGATCATCCGTCGGGTACATGCTTGTCATTCGTCGGATAGCTTTGTTGATCATCCGTAGGGTAGCTTTGTTGATCATCTGTCGGGTAGCTATTTGTCACTTGACTCCATTTCACTTACACAGAATTACAAGACATCTCATATTTACAATTAATCAACCTATGTTGCATATCTACTAGTAGTCAACATGACTCATAATCTCCTACAGAATCTACACAAAGTTGTTTGTAGAAATATGCTACAAATCTTATTTTTAAATAAGTTGTTCACCTGGTGGATGTCAAATAGTCATCCGTCGGGACTATATTAAATCATCCGTCGGGACTATATTTAATCATCCGTCGAGTGCTACAAAATTCACTAAGTTGAATCTACTAAGGTGTTTTGTTTAATTATCATCAAGTTCACAGCATATTCCCAACATGATGTAAACAATTACATTATGAATAAAATAAGATAATAAATCGATAAATAATTTATTTTTCAATATTGGCAAGTTTTTAATTAGTATCATTTAATAAAATTGTAAAGTTATATTTTACTTACGTCACTTCACAATGCGTCTAACATTTTATTATTAGAAATAGTATAAATATATTGAAAACACTTTAATTTTTTTATTATTAATTTGACTCAATACAATTGAATGAGATAATGTTCCTCGATGTCGTCTCCCGGCGTCGTCTCACATTTTAGATAAGATATATAATACACTGATCAGTGTAGAAGCGTTATGTCAGTAGCATTTGGTTAGTGAGAATTGTAATGCGAAGAAATTTGGAAACATGATAATTGAATTTGAATTAAATTATTAAATTTTTAATAAAATATCTGATATGATCATATTTTCATCAATTATAAATATTAAAATGTAAAACAATTTAACATCTTTTTTAAATAATCCTCATACTATATATGAAATATTAAAAATTGTGTTGATTCGATATAATTAACTCTATTATGAATAAAATGAGATCTAAAAATTTATCATATAATATAATATTTATTAGAAAAATGATAATATGAGATTTAAATGTTATAATAAAGATGATTTTTTTCTTCGAATTTGTAATTTATTTTCCTCTCAATTTGACTTGATATAATAATATAATTATATCATACAACGTTACTCGACGTTACCTCTTGAAATTGTCTCGCATTTGATAAAAAGATATTTTCCTGATAGAAGAGATTGTATTAGTAAAGACTGTGATGCGAAAAACATTGGAAATTGGGCTTTCACACATGAACTATTTTCATGAATTTGACCAAATACAATTATATGAGACAATGTTCCTCGACATCGCCTCTCAACGTCGTCTCGTATTTTACATAAGATATTTGGGAATGTAACAATTTAAATGACTTATGCAATTAATCAATTTTTTAATTAAAAATATAAATGATCATTATATTATCAAGTATAAATTTTAATCGTACAATAATTTTGTATATTTTTTGGTAATTCTCATAATGTTTAATAAATATTAATGTTGATATGATGTAAATAATAACACTATGAATGAAATAAGATAGATAAAAATCAATAAAAAATAATTGTTCAAGATTGACGGACCCTGTTTTAAGAGGGATATACTGTATACATTTAGTTTGGTTTGATAATTTATTAAAAAATAATAATTAATGTATCAAACATAAATATAGACTCTATAAATTATATTCCAATTAAAAGCAATACTAATTACACTCAAATTCTTCCTAATCAACTTGTTTTATCGTTTGATTTTTCATTAGTACATATCACCTTTCTTATATACGCCTTTCAAAATACGTATCCAGTATATATTTTTAGGGAAGCAATCGCCAGACTTCAACATTCCAATCGTTCGAAGAAGTGATATAACATTTGAGATTGAGAAGACGATTAATGGGTAAATCGTTGGGTTAAGAAGGATGGACAAGAAAGTACAACGGATACACATATGTAGTGGATACAACGTTATATGATTTTGCATCAATCATTCTTAATCAGTCGGGGAACAAATTGAAGGTGGTTACTTCTCTTTTTCTTCCACACCTTATCAGAACAAGTCAGGTCTCTTTAGAAAAATCTTTAATGGCCTCTTCATGAATACTTGTAGTTATATCTCATGTGAATACAACCACAGGATCAGGCTTGTCTCAACTATTTTTATTGTATTAATATGTATCATATTTACTATTATATTATATAATCATACACTATTTATTTATTGTGCACTAAGCCGTAGGTCTTCACGGAAACATCCTCCCTATTTTTTGTAATAGGGGTATGGTTTGCGTACATCTTACTCTTCTCATACACTAGGATTACCTGAGTATGTTTGGTTTGGTTGCATAACCAATGGATCCATACAAAATGGTCATTCTCCAACCAAACCAAACCAAACCAAACATATCCAGGTAATCATGTTTAGAGCAGTGTCTCGGGAGGGTAAGATATACGCAGACCATGCCCAACTCGTATGGATGGAAAAATAATCATATCTGGTGGATACCCGATCCGTAATCCGAAATTTTGGATATACCGAACCTGAAATTTTGGATTTGGATTTAAATTTATATTTCAACGATACCGAACCAATACCCGATTCGACATCTGAAACTCAATTCAAACCCGGTTAAAACTCGAAACATAAATAATATATTATATACAATATTTAGATGTAAGATATAATTTACATATTTTTATTGTATTATTTCAGTAGTATTAGATTAATGTCAAGATTGTCAAACATTTATTTAGTAAATTCTAACTCTTTATTTTAATTTCAACTTTTATTATTATGTTCCTATTATGTATTTACAAAAATAATCATTTGTGATTAGATACTAAATATTATGTTATTAACAGAAGCTTGACTCATCTCAGCAAGTTTGTCTACCAGTTCACCACCAAGGCATCTTGAAAGTGAATCGTATTAATCTCTTAGATTTCACTCAAACTCTACAATACAATATGTTTGACTACTTATTAACTAATGCATTTTAATTTTAGATATTATATAAATATAATGAATGGTATTTGCATTTATAAATAATATTAAATTTGACTACATTATTTTTTAATTTTGAATACACGAAAAATACCCGATCCGATCCAAAACTCGACGGATTTGGATTTTGATAATCCGAAAATATTTGGATTTGGATTTGAATTTTATAATACCCGATCCCAATCTGACATGTTGCCATCCCTACCTAATTGGAAGAATATGACCTCTGCCTCAGTGCACGACAACAAAAATGGTGTGTGATAAATATAAAATGAACAATGAACGAAATAATAGATAATAATACAACAAAAAAGAAGTAAGATAAGTGCATGAGACAAACAATATCTGCACGGACGCCTCTCTGAATTTTAGATGCTTTATGTTCTCAAACTAACTGAGTACATTATTTTCGTCAAAATTGGATTGATATAACCTTACCCTTATATAAATATTTAATACAAATGCAAAAACCCTATAAATATAATAGACAATTTATATAACCCTAGCAAAAAGCCGTTATCGATCCCTGCAAAGCAGTGCCTGTTAGCCATCCCATCTTATTTTTAATCTCAAATCAATGTCAATGGCTTCGACATTTAGTGACATACCAGAAGATGTTACTCAAGATCTTTTTACTACAACCCATATATTCTCTCGTAAGATTGAGGAATGTTTGTAAATTATGGGATCAAATCATTGGCATCGATTATTTTAATTAATTCCATCTTGCGCGAGAAAAAACCTCCTCCAACCCAAACAAATACATATTCTGCTTGAAGGTGCCCGTTGTTTTAATGGTCCCGAATTAACAAGTCTTGTGGATAGCGAAAATACCTATACCATGATATCCCTATAAGAAATTACGAGTGTTACAGAATTTTTGAGTGTTACGAAATTTGTGATGGATTACTGTGTTTGTCTTCTATAGGGTTTTTGTCATGATGGCGGGAAAATTGAATTATTAAACGATGTCATTTTTGCTTTAATTCTGTTAGAGGACTGTAGTACCATTAGTTGTTAGTTGCACTAGTAAAAATAGAACATGTGTCCTCGTACTATTGTGGTCCCAAGACTGTTTGTCTATTTATTACCTAACCCTAATGAGGAGAGGGGGGATTATCTGAAAATTTGCTTGTTATTTCATTTCCTTTTCTTCTCTTTTCCTTACTGCTAATTTATTTCCTGTGAGTGTGACATTTGGTATCAGAGCTTTCGAGCTCTTGGCTTGTGGGTTAATGGCGGACAAGAGTGCCAGCTCGAGGCATGAACAAGCATTTTCTGAACTGAAACTTTCATTTGAAGATAGCAAGACAAGGGTTGCATCCATAGAGGCTTCCGTGAGTAAATTAGTGGAAGAAAATCAAGGGTTAAGGAAGGACTTTCAAGATTTGATGGAGATATTAAAGACAAATCCACCACCTATAGTTATTGGAGGAGGGTTGGAAGCTGAGGAGGAAAGCTCTTCTCAAACTATTGTTAAATCCAAGGAACAAGGTATGAACAAAACCTTAGCTCACACTCCTACTAGATTTGGTACTATTAAAGACGTTATGGTTCTTGATATGACTGGTAGAGTAATGAATACCCCTCCCTCTATTAACCAAAATGATTTGTTGAATCTTGAAAAACAAACACCAATATCACAAATCAGTACACCTTTAACTCAAACTTATCAAACCAAACCCATATTCATTCAACCACAATTTGTTCCACACATTATTAACCCCTTGGGTATGACCAGCGGAAGTACCAATTTCTCTCTACCTCCATTTAGCACCTTCCAACCCATACCACCTTACTCTGCATCTAGACACGCACCAGGGTTCCACTTATCAAACCCTACCTACCAAATACCACAAACTATTCCTCTTCAATCATCCTAAATCTGGAGCCAACCTAAAGGAGGAGCAATGAGGAATAACTAGAATAATTCTTTTTATAAACCACCAAAGGTAGAATTTCCTAGGTTTGATGGTAAAGACCCAAGATCTTGGGTGGGTAAATGCGAAGAGTACTTTCAATTGAACCCAACACTTGATATTAGAGCTAGGGTCATTTGTGCTGCATTGTATCTAGAAGGGGAAGCAGATGTCTGGTATAGGTCATTGGAAGAAGAGAAACCTAATATGATGTGGCCTGAGTTTGTTAGCATGGTCTGTAATAGGTTTTCTAGGGTAGGGTATGACAACTTGGTGGGACAATTTAATAAATTGACTCAAAAAGGAAAGGTAGAGGAGTATATTACCCAGTTTGACGAATTGAAGGGGCATTTCATGACTCATGAAGCACCACAGAGAGAGTCATACTACATTGATACCTTTATAAGTGGACTTAAGGAGGAACTGTCACAAGCACTGTATAATAACAGGCCTAGGACATTGAAGAAGCCAGGAATATGGCAAGAGGTCAAGAGTACTTGTTGGATATCTTAGACAAAAGATACAAGAACACTTATAAAAATATTGGAGGACCAAATCAGGTCAAACCAGGAAACCCTGTATCCAAACCAGGTCAAACCAGGAAACCCTGTATCCAAACCATACACTTCTAATTGGTCTGGAAAGGTTCAGGAGAAGGGAACCACTGTTGAAACTAAGAAACTCGGTATCTCTGAAATTAATGAGAAAAGAAGGAAGGTTTTATGCTTCCATTGTGATGAGAAATTTGTTCCAGGCCACATCTGTTCAAAAAAGAAACTGTATGTAATTCTGGATGATGTTATACAAACTGAAGGGGCCTGTGAAGATGAAGAAGTAGCATTGATCTAGGAAGATGAAGTATTGAATGACAAGGAGATTAAAGCTACTATATCCTTGCATGCTATCTCTGGAGGAAAAGGAAATCATACTATCAAGACTGTGGGAAAATTGAAGAAGAGAACTATCAGTGTGTTAGTTGATAGCGGGTCAACACATAACTTTGTCTCTCAAGGTCTGGTGAAACAAATGAAGCTTCCAATTCAAGAGTGTAAGGAAGTTAGAGTCACAGTTGCAAATGGAGAGCAACTATTTTGCAACACAATGGTGGAATCAGTAAAATGGACTATGGCTGGTAAAGAATTTGCAGCTCCCATGAACATCATTCCATTGGGGGGATATGATGTAATCCTTGGAGTACAATGGATGAAGGGTGTAAGTCCGGTCACTTTTGATTTCTCTAAAGGAGCTATTACCATTAACTGGAATCAGGAGAAGGTGAAGCTACAATCAGTTGATAAAATATCAAATATTGTCACTGTTCCTAAAGTCAAGAAAGGACTTAAACAAAGTGAAGATGATGTATACTTTCTGGTGCAAATTACGGAAAAGAAATCGGGAGAAAAGGTACAACCAAGCAAGAACCAAGGAGTTAACAATTTAATTTCAGAATACCAGGATATCTTCAAGGTACCAACTAAACTACCACCAAAGAGAAGCCAGGACCATCATATTGCTATCAAAACTTGTTATTTCTAGAGAACTAACAATGAGATTTACAGAAGAGGGGTTGAATGTAAATCTCAAAACTTTTTCAAGTTTTGAGCAGTTTATAAAGACTGTGTGTTCAAGATGAACAAGTGTGTGAATTGCTTTAAGCTGATACAGACAGATATATATTCAAACACAAATGTAAAGAACACAATAAACCTTTAAAAACTTTTCTGGTGGATTTGTTGTTCCACCAGAGATGGTATTTCAGAAATTCTGTGATCTAAGAATTTGATCACAGCTGCATCCTAGTACAAACTAGATAATTTTTCTCTCAAGATTTTTCTAAACAGCTCTGGAAAAATTCTTATCTAATTACTAGCTACTACTTGGTTTATATATTACCAAGTTTACAAGTGAAGACAAGGATATTATAAAATAATAAAGTAAGATCTCCACTTGTTTCTTCTCCAGTTCACTCCAGTACTTTGTTGACTTAATGTCTCTTTATACTAGAGTAGAACGGCTGCTTTTTCTGATGTTCCTGAAATTAGGCTGCCACATTTCAGTTATCTCTGTTCACCCACGTGCCTCTGTTTGTAGGTACAACTACCACTTATCAACGGTTAATCAACAGAACATCCGTTGAAGCTTTCATCCGTTGATGCACTCATCCGTTGAAGGATGTTATCCGTTGAAGCTTTAGAGACATCCGTTGAAGCTTAGCTTCTCATCCGTTGAAGGTCTTTAAGTCATCCGTTGA
Organism: Apium graveolens; assembly: GCF_009905375.1. Lineage (NCBI taxonomy): Eukaryota > Viridiplantae > Streptophyta > Magnoliopsida > Apiales > Apiaceae > Apium > Apium graveolens. Next base: position 11,119,757 of record NC_133649.1, on the reverse strand, counting down.
TACCACTTCATTTATACAAAATTACAAGGCATGAAATATTTACAATTGGCCTTCCTATCTGCATATCTTCTAGTAGTCAACATGACTCATAGTTTCTCTCAACTTCTAAGAATTACATCTTAAATACAGAGACTGAAATATGCTACAACACTAGACTTATTTCTAAGTAAAGCTACACCATCAACGGATAGCCAAAGTGGTCTTATCCGTTGAGGCTACAGACACTGAATTTCTACTTAAGTGTTTTGTTAAACATATCATCAAACTAATGCACATATATTCCTAACAATCTGCCCATATTTATGTCTATAAGAATTGTAGGCATAAATTCAGGGTTAACTTGATGATAACAAAACACTTAACAGATATATGAATTGAAACTAAGTAGAAATTTGAAAATGCTGCAAAAATGTATGTACTAGGAGGAAATTGAAGATTTACAGTATTTCCAAGGATACTCCTTTAGCCTGAGCAAATCATCTTTTTCTTCTTTGTTCCCTGGTTTTCTTTCCTAGCCCTTTGTCATTTTCCTCAATTTGGAGTTGGAGTTGTCTGAAGAATTCAGCTTCATCTTCAACACTGATATCCAACTTAGATTGCATTTCCTTGAGAGTTTCATTGCTGGCAATCTTGAGTTGGTCTTCAAGTCTGAAAAATCTTCTGACTCCTTTATCATCTCTAAATTCCATCAACCAATGAGGTGATTTGTGAATTGTAATTCCCCTTTCTTGAATGAGTAAAGTCCTGGGTAAAGCATTGGGCTCCCTCCAAGTTTTCCTTATATTGGCAATCTTGTTGAGAATTTCAGTCTTGGCAGTTCTGGTAAAGCCAGAATCCTTTTGTATAGCTGAAAAGACTCTAATCAAGGTAGAGTAGCCTTCATTCAGAATCCTGTGGAGAGGCCATGTTCTTTCCCCAGCTCCTTTGTATCTAAACACTAATCTCTCTGATAGATGTCTGTAAGCAGCTATTCCTCTTACATCCTCCAGCTCATCCAGATAGAGTTCAATGTCTGAAATTTCTTTTATGTCACAGATGTGAACATAATCATCTTTAGAAATGGATGGCTTAGGCTTAGGCTTTTGTTTTTGAGTGAATTTCTTAGAGGTTATGGGAGGTGTAGATTTGGGTTTTCTTTTCTGTTTCTTTGGTAGTGGAAGAGTGGTTAGAAAGGTAGGCAATTTGATGGTGTCCCAATCAATAGGTTCCTCTTTTGGAATGATTGGTTCACCATGGATGTTTATAGTGGGATTAGCAACAAGAGGTTCAGGTATGGAAGGTAGTGGTTTAGATATAGATTTGGTTACTTCATTATTATCTTCACTCCTTCTATGTGCCTTGGCCTTTCTTCTGTTTCCCTTCTGCCATTCCTCTCTTTCTTCCATACTCTCACCAAATATACTCCCAAAAACCTCATCTAGGTTTGCAATCTTGTCTTCACCCCTGACTTCAATTCCTTTCTCTTCTTCAACTTGACTTGACTTTAGCTGTTGTTCAAGCTTTGCTTGTGCTCTTTTGTCAGCCTTTAGTTGCTTGACTTCTTCCTTCTTGGCTATTGAGAATTTGGGATGTCCTTGCATCACACATATGCTCTTTCCCTCTCTAGAGATAATAGCCCTATTTCTCCTTACAGCCTCATCCATGGTCTCTTTGAGATAAGCAATACTCCTACCTAAAAGCTTGTTCTCATCAGCTTTTGGAGGAGGAAAGTCCACTTCTTTTAAAGGATTCTTTGTAGAGTCCTTATTGGATCTTTTATTGGGCTTGAGAATTATAGCTTGTAGTTCTTTGGAAGAAGCTTCTCCATCCTTATGTCTCCCTACTGGCTTGAGCTCGATGTTGATTGGTTCAATCTTTGTGCTATATTTCACAGATGTTGATTTATCTTGTGTAGAGCCAAACAACAGTTGCAACCTTTCATCAATTCTCCTCCTTTGCTCTTTCACTTGAATTTCAGCTGCTGCTAGCTGAATCAAATCAATTCCATCAGGCTTTCCTTTGATTTGAATGATTGGAGAAGTAGTGATGGCAGGAACTAGCACTTTAGATATTTTGATTTTTGTAGATGGCTCTCCTTCCCCTTCCCTTTTACTCTCCCCCTTTTTGTTATCATCAAGGAGAGGGGTCAAGCCTTGTGCTTTTGCCAGCTGCATTAGGAGACTGGTTTGAGATTGTTGGTTGTGAAGAATGGTGGCCACAGAATCTTCAATAACTTGAACTCTGTCTTCCAACTTGGCCAGCCTTTTCTCAGTAACTGATTCCTTTTTCAATCTCAAAACCAAGTCCTGCAATGTACCATAGGGCATGACTGAATCCAATTTTTCAGAACTGTAGGATTTCAAGTCAGCAATATCCTTCCTGAGATCATCCATACTCAGATTCTGCTTTACTTGCTGCAACTTCATGAGATGCAGTGAGTCCAGGTGAGCTTGAAGGATAGCCTTGATACTTGCATGTGAAGTGTTCTGAATGGCCTGTTGAATAGTGTTGATTTATTTGACTAAGGAGACATTGAATTCCCCTGATCTATACTCCTTTGTCAAAGCCCATTCAGGTAGATTTGGAATTGAACTAGGGCCTTCATCTCCCCCTAAGTTCATGCTTCCATCAAAAGAAACAGAGTCATCATCATCAGAATTTACTCCAAATTCCTCAGATGGCTCACCAGCTGTAGAAGGCATCTTGGTAATAGCAGCTTTATCCCTTTAAAGAGATTCTGTTGTGTGTACTAGATGTAGTGTCTTTTCTGCCTCCTCATTGCCCTGAGCAGCCAACATTTGATAGGCTGACACAGGATGAGTAAAAGTGTCAGCATCCAAGGAAATGTTATCAATTACAGCTTTGTAATGTTGCTGAAATTGTCTTTCCTTTTCAGCATCATCCACAATCATTGACTCACTAGCAATGGCTGGTTCCACCCTTATATCTACTGTACCTGCCTTTCTCTCTTTTTCTCTATTTTCTTGCATCAGGGGCTCCCCCTGGCTCACACAACTCACTCCCTCACCTTCACCTACTAAGGTGGTACTCCTCTCACTTACTTTTGCCATGCTGGAAGAAATAGCATGCATTTTTGAGCTCTCAATCTCTCCTTTTGCCTGGGAGCAACCCAGCCTCTCACTCAAATTTTCACTCCCTTCCCTCAATCCTAAGAGTGATTGCACAGTATTCATGTCTTCTACACTTGGAATTGATTCAGTTATGTGTGGAGAGACTATCAACGGATGTGGAATATCCGTTGAAGGTGAAACTGATGTTATCAACGGATAACTGCTGTTAAGCTTATCCGTTGAAGAGCAACCACTTGTCAACGGATGAGTGATATCCGTTGAAGAAGGAAAAGAAGTTGAAATTGAAAGTGATATAACTGTTGAATCTGTGTAGATTGATTTGAGATGTGGTGACACAGATCCTTCAATTATATCTGAAAAAATTTGCGGGTGATCCAACAAATCATCTAAGAGATGATGATCACCTGTATTTGAGTGGGGCTCCTCCCTGAGTTGTAAAGAGGGAGAATCAGGAATTGATGGGAATAACATATCCACATCCAGAGATGGTGATGAAGTGTTTGGTGATTGATGTGTGATTATTGTGAGAGAATGGGGCTGTGACTCCACATTTATTGGAGCCACATCAAACTGAGTTTGAGAAGGCATAGATACAGATGGATGTATCTGTGCAGTGTGTGCACCCTGTGTAGAAGATTGGGTTCTAGCCTTCTTTCTTCTAATAAAAGCTTTTGTTGGTGAGTGTTTGGCTTCAGTGTCCCTCCCTCGTTTGTTCTGTGTTCCTGGTTGGGAACTATTTTCAATAGTAACATCCTTTTGGGAGGATGCAACTAGGGATGTGCTAGATACCTTTTCAACCACCACAGCTTTTTGAGAAACTGTGGCTTGGCTAGCTTGGGAAGCACTTAACTCTCCTTCCTTATCCTGGGGGTTTCTTTGATGTTCACCCCTCCCCTCACCACTCACACCCTGTTCACTCCCCTCAGGGTTAATGGTTGGTGTTACAACTGTTGTCTTTTGAGAAACAACAGAGGTGGTTTTCTTTATCTTGGATTTTGAAAGTTTAGTTTTGGTGACCTTGGTAGAAATCTGTTGGGGCATTTTCACAGATTTCATGGCCACACTAGAAGATAAAGAAATAGAGGGGTTGGAAGAAGTAGGAGTTGTAGAAGCAATTACCTCACCTACCTGAGGTGCATTCATGATTGGTAAATATACCAATGGCACACTGCTGTTGAGATCCATTCTCAATAAATCTGCAAGAACTCTTTTCTCTTGTGCCCAGCACTTGAGTTTATTATTCTCATTGATTATGACCAAACCTTCAGCAACATGGTTAGCCAATAACATAAAGAATCTAGCATAATAGATGTTATTAGGTCTATTAGCTTTGTTACCTAATCTAGTACCCAATTCTAGCATCACATAGTTGCTAAGGTTAAAATACCTATCAGAAACAAGCATATAGAGCATATTAACAAGAGATGAAGTTATGGCATCAAAATTACTAATTTTCCCAGAGAAAACCTTTATAAAGGCATCCCCAAGAAAACTCCATTCTTTCCTAAGGCCTTTTCTTCTAATACTCCCTAAACTAGCAGAGTTAAGAGAATAACCTATGGAATCTAACATGCTGGATACATCATTATCAGTGTGTGGTGTCATGGCATTGTTCTCAGGTAATTTAAAACATGCTTGTAAATCATCACAGTTAATACAGTGATTTTTACCTTTGAGAGTGAAGGAGATAGTCATATCTATGGAGTTGAACTCAGCAGTTGTCCAAATCTCCTCAACTACTTCACAGTAAATCGTTGGGGCTTCCAGCATTGCATAGCTAAGTTTACAGTTTTTGATGAAGTCCATCATTTTGTGATAGTCTGAATGGGCTTCATTCTTTTCTACCAAAGCTATGAAATTGTTCTTCTCATAGATGAACCCAGATTGAGACATAATTTTCACGACTGGTGCCATTATTGTGAGTAGAAATTGCAGAGAATAACTTGAAGGTTTTGCAGAGAGAAAATGGTAAATGCTTGAAATTTTAAGAAAGCGTAAAGTAAAAATGAAAAATCAGAAGGACTTATATGCTTTCAAAAAAAAAAATTAGTAAAAGATTAATCAATAAGTATATGTTAGTGAATTTCAGCCGTTTAAGAATAAACTGTAAGTATTCTAACAACTACCTTTAAAACCAATACATACAGATGTATGTATGAGTATCAACGGTTAAGAAAATAGAATCAACGGCTGTGAAACACCTGAATCGACTGATGTGACATTTCAACGGATAAGGCAAATTGTCATCCGTTGAAAGGTACTTCAGTTTTATCCGTTGACGGATAAAAATTCCAGAAATGTATTTGTCTTTCAACGGATAATGAATATCCGTTGATAGAGCAATTTTGACTTTCAACGGATAGGAAACATCCGTTGATGGAATAAACTTTGTTAAAAGTCAAATTTGTTCTAGCAACTAATATATTTCAGGCTTCAATTCAAATTGCAATAAGGACATGAATTTTAAGAGTAATTAAGCATACCTAGCTCACTTACTAATCTTGTGAATGTTGATTCATCAAGTGGCTTGGTAAATATGTCTGCAATTTGTTGTTCACTTGGAACAAAATGTAGTTCCACTGTACCATTCATGACATGCTCCCTAATGAAGTGGTACTTGATATCAATGTGCTTGGTTCTTGAGTGCTGTACAGGATTCTCTGTTATGGCTATGGCACTTGTGTTGTCACAAAAGATAGGAATTCTATCAACATGAAGTCCATAGTCAAGGAGTTGATTTCTCATCCATAACACTTGAGAGCAGCAACTTCCAGCAGCAATGTATTCAGCCTCAGCTGTAGAAGTAGAGACTGAATTTTGCTTTTTGCTAAACCATGATACAAGCTTGTTTCCCAGGAATTGGCAGGAGCCTGTTGTACTTTTCCTGTCTATTTTGCAACCTGCATAGTCTGCATCTGAATAACCAATTAGATCAAAGCCAGATTCTCTAGGATACCAAATACCTAAATTTGGTGTACCCTTGAGATATCTGAAAATCCTTTTGATAGCTATTAAGTGAGACTCCCTAGGATCAGCTTGAAATCTAGCACACAGACATGTAGCAAACATTATATCTGGTCTGCTAGCAGTTAAATATAAAAGTGAACCAACCAAGCCTCTATAACTTGTAATGTCCACAGACCTTTCAGTCTTATTTAATTCAAGTTTGGTGGCAGTGGCCATGGGAGTTTTTGCAGATGAACATTCCATTAAGTCAAACTTCTTTAAAAGATCATGAATATATTTAGTTTGACTAATGAAAATTCCATTACTAACTTGTTTAATTTATAAACCAAGAAAATAAGTTAGTTCTCCCATAAGGCTCATTTCATAATTACTTTGCATTAGCTTAGCAAACTTTTTACAAAGTTTATCATCTTTAGAACCAAATATTATGTCGTCTACATAAATTTGAACAAGTATACTAGAGTCATTAATATTCCTAAAGAAGAGAGTTTTATCAATAGTACCTCTAGTGAAGTGATTCTCCAAAAGAAATTTTGATAAGGTTTCATACCAGGCTCTAGGTGCTTGCTTCAGTCCATAGAGTGCTTTCAACAGATAATATACATAGTCTGGAAAATTTGGATCTTCAAATCCTGGAGGTTGACTTACATAGACTTCTTCCTCTAATTTCCCATTTAGAAATGCACTCTTGACATCCATTTGATAGACTTTGAAATTGGCATGAGCTGCATAGGCTAGAAAAATTCTGATGGCTTCAAGTCTTGCAACAGGAGCATATGTCTCATCAAAATCTATTCCCTCTTGCTGAGAATAGCCTTTAGCAACCAATCTGGCTTTATTCCTTATGATAATGCCATTTTCATCCATCTTATTTCTGAATACCCATTTTGTGTCAATAGGACTCTTGTTCTTTGGTTTGGGTACCAGCTTCCAAACTTGGTTTCTCTCAAATTGGTTTAGCTCTTCCTGCATAGCTAATATCCAATCTGGATCCAATAAGGCTTCTTCCACTTTCTTAAGTTCCTCCTGAGATAGAAAACTACTATACAGACATTCATCTTGAGTAGCTCTTCTTGTTTGCACTTTAGATGATGCATCACCAATGATCAGTTCAAAGGGATGATTCTTGGTCCATTTCCTTTGAAGTGGAAGATGTGCTCTAGATGAGGTGGCCTCAGTATTGTCATGATGTGAGACAAAGTGTTGACTAGTTGAAACTCCCCCTGAGTTGTTGGTCCTTTGCAGGGAACTTGGAGTTCTATCAACTGATGATGTAAATCGATTATCCGTTGATAAACTATGATCAACGGATGCTTCATTTAGTACTTCAACGGATGATACACCATGTCTTTCAACGGATACTGCATTGCCTCTATCAACGGATGCAGAATTCTGACTTTCAACGGATGCAGTATTTTGTGCATTATCCAAGGGCATGTTTTGAATCCCTTTTGAAGTGTTATCTCCATCAGTCTCCTCTTCACTATCATCACAATATATCTCAATGTTGTCAAATTTGAGTCTCTCATATTGTCCCTCATCTGTTAGTCCATCAATCTTTTTATCATCAAACACAACATGCACATATTCCATAACAATGTTGGTTCTTAGATTGTAGACCCTATAAGATTTTCCAGCTGAATAACCAACAAATATCCCTTCATCAGCCTTTGCATCAAACTTCCCTTTATGGTCAGATTGATTCCTTAGTATAAAGCATTTACATCCAAAGACATGAAGAAAGTTTAGAGTTGGTTTTCTTCTCTTGAACAACTGATAAGGAGTCATGCCTTTAGCTTGATTGATCAAAGAGATATTTTGAGTGAAACAGGCACAATTAACAGCTTCAGCCCAGAAATATGTTGGTAACTTTGATTCTTCAAGCATTGTTCTGGCAGCCTCAATTAAAGATCTGTTCTTTCTTTCAACTACCCCATTTTGCTGAGGTGTTCTTGGAGCTGAGAACTCATGCATGATTCCATTTTCTTCACAGAACAGCCTCATTGATAAATTCTTGAACTCAGTTCCATTGTCACTCCTGATATTCCTAACCTTCAGGTCAGGATGATTATTGACTTGCCTGATGTGATTGATAATGATTTCACTTGCTTCATTCTTTGATCCAAGAAAATAGACCCATGAAAACTTTGAGAAATCATCTACAATCACTAAGCAATATCTTTTTCTTGCAATTGACAATACATTGACTGGTCCAAACAAATCCATATGTAGCAGCTGTAATGGTTCATCAATTGTTATTTCAAGCTTCTTTTTGAATGATGCTTTCCTTTGTTTGCCTTTCTGACAAGCATCACACAAACCATCCCTTGAGAATTCAACAAGAGGAATTCCTCTTACTAGGTCCTTTTTGACTAGATCATTCATTGTCTTGAAATTCAAATGGGATAGCTTCTTGTGCCATAGCCAACTCTCAACTGAACTTGCTTTGCTGAAGAGACAAGTAATAGATTCTGCATTTGCAGAGTTGAAGTCAGCTAAGTACACATTTCCTTTTCTAACTCCAGTTAGAACCACTTTGTTGTCTTTCTTACTAGTGACAACACAGGCTTCAGAATTGAAGGAAACTGTATTCCCTTTATCACATAGTTGACTGATGCTCAGTAAGTTATGTTTGAGACCATCAACTAATGCAACTTCATCAATGATGACATTCCTTGTTGAAATCAAGCCATATCCCATAGTAAACCCTTTGCTGTCATCTCCAAAGGTTATGCTAGGGCCAGCTCTTTCCTTAAACTCTGTGAGCAGGGAGAAATCTCCTGTCATGTGTCTTGAACAGCCACTGTCCAAGTACCATAGATTTCTTCTATTTCCCTGCACACCATAAAATCAATCAATTTGATTTTGGTACCCAAGTTTCCTTGGGTCCATTCTTGTTAACCTTTCTCCTAGACTTCATTTCTCCTGCATCTTTAGACTTAGGTAACTTTGAGTCAACCTTGGTCTTAGATGTAGTTGGTTGAGGTGTAGGGTTAGTCACAGAATCATTTAGCACATTTGGAATATGATAAGGCATGGATTGTGCATACATGTTATTCCACATAGGCATATTGTATGGCATTTGAGGCATACTAAATGCAGCAAGATAAGGATTGTTAAAATATGGCATGTTTGCAAAATGTGCATAAGGATTCTGTTGAGACATAGTAGGCATAGCATGTAGAGATGATGCAGACATGTTAGGCATGGAAGAGGGTACAGTTATGGGGGTTTTCTTAATAGATTTGCAATTAGCAGATAGATGATTAACACTACTATAATGCACACAGCTTTTTCTAGGAGCATACCTATCAGGTGTGTAATTGTTATGTTTGTTAACACCTACCTTCCCATTTCTGTTAGATTTTCTTTTAGTTTCCTTTTTATCCTCAACCATCTTGAGCCTATTATTTAACTGTTCTAAGGTCATGTGCCCTATATTCACCTTACTGACATCTTTGGATGTGTTTGCTTCTTCTTTAACAAAGTTCTTGGAAGTTGAACCAAACTTTTTGTTGAGTTTCTTTAGATTTTCACTAATAGAAACATCTGCCTGTTTTAATTGAGGAACCTTCAACGGATGCTCATTTTCTTCCTTCAACGGATAACCTTCATCATCCGTTGATTCCACATCCGTTGACAGCCCATCAATTAATTCCAGTTTCTTTTTGTTTTTATCCCAAGCAGTTTCACAGAATGATTTAATTCCTTGGACCTTGGCAATTTGAGCACTAACATCCCTAGATATTTTCCAGGCTTTAATCACCTCTTGCTCTCTCTTTAATTGATTAGAAAGTATTTCTACTTTCTTAATAGATTCAGCTAGTTCATTCTCAACAGATATACAATGCAGCTTGGTTCTCTCTAGGTCAATCAACTTATCTTCTAACATAGCATTTCTATTACTTAAAAACAGATTGTTCTCTTTAATCCTACTATTTTCTTTAGCAAGAGATTTAAGAGACACACGCAAATGATACAATTCAGTAGACATGTCATTAAAAGCATCATTGCACTCTTCTTTAGTAAGTTGTGTTACATCAGTAGTGATTACCTGAGTTGTTACCTGATTGCTTGATGAACTAACTTCATTTTCCTCAGAATCAGCCATTAGAGCTAAGTTGACATACTCCACATCTTCATTTTCTTCCTCTCCATCAGCTGCCCAATCTTTTTCTTGAGTAATGAAAGCCCTTTCCTTTTGCTTGAGCAGATCAAAATATTTCTTCTTGTAATCTACTTGGTCAAATTTCTTCTTTTCAGAGGTTGGCTTTCTGCACTCACTTGCAAAGTGTCCACTTATACCACAATTGAAACACTTGAACTTTGATTTGTCCACCATGTTCTTATGAGGTTTAGTGGCTCTAGTGTTTTTCTTAAACTTCATCTTTGCAAATCTCCTGGACAGAAATGCAAGATGCTCATCAACACTATCAGAGTCATCTTGACTGGAGTTGTCTTCATTCTCAGCAACTTGCTCTTTTCCTTTGCTTGATTCCTGATATCTTGTACCATCTTTGGAGTTTGATGTAGATCTCACAGTTTCTTGTCTGCATTCCCTCTCATTTTCAGCTACCAATGCAACTGAACTTCCTTTCTTTCTCCCCTTCTCCAATACCTCATCATGTTCCAACTCTAGTTCATAAGTCTTCAAGATTCCATATAATCTTTCAAGAGTGAAGTCCTTATAATCCTGAGAGTTTCTTAAGGAGACAGTCATGGGTTTCCATTCCTTTGGCAGGGATCTTAAGAATTTAAGATTTGAATCCTTCACCTGGTACACTCTACCATACAGCTTCAATCCATTCAACAGCTTTTGGAATCTGTTAAATGTGTCATTTAAAGATTCATTTTCTTCAAAATGAAAATACTCATACTGTTGAATGAGAAGCTGCATCTTGTTCTCTTTTACTTGTTCTGTACCTTCACACAGCAGCTGAACTGTGTCCCAAACCTCTTTGGCAGTTGAGCAATTTATCACATTATCAAACATATCCTTGTCAAGACCATTAAACAAAATGTTCATAGCCTTCTTATCCTTGTGGACTTCTTCTGTGTCTTCCATTGTCCATTCTGCTCTAGGTTTTGGAATGGATTGACCAACAGCAATTGTGGTTGTAGCAACTGTGGCTACTTTGTGGGGAATGTGAGGACCATTCTCAATACAGTTTACATAACCTTCATCTTGGGAGAGTAGATGAAGGTGCATTTTCACCTTCCAGTGGTGATAACTGTCTCTGTCAAGAACTGGGATTTTTACTCCAATATCCTTCTTACTCATCTTTGTTAGATTCCAAGATCTTTAAACTCTTTGTTTGTCAAGAGCCTGCTCTGATACCAATTGTTATTTCTAGAGAACTAACAATGAGATTTACAGAAGGGGGGTTGAATGTAAATCTCAAAACTTTTTCAAGTTTTGAGCAGTTTATAAAGACTGTGTGTTCAAGATGAACAAGTGTGTGAATTGCTTTAAGCTGATACAGACAGATATATATTCAAACACAAATGTAAATAACACAATAAACCTTTAAAAACTTTTCTGGTGGATTTGTTGTTCCACCAGAGATGGTATTTCAGAAATTCTGTGATCTAAGAATTTGATCACAGCTGCATCCTAGTACAAACTAGATAATTTTTCTCTCAAGATTTTTCTAAACAGCTCTGGAAAAATTCTTATCTAATTACTAGCTACTACTTGGTTTATATATTACCAAGTTTACAAGTGAAGACAAGGATATTATAAAATAATAAAGTAAGATCTCCACTTGTTTCTTCTCCAGTTCACTCCAGTACTTTGTTGACTTAATGTCTCTTTATACTAGAGTAGAACGGCTGCTTTTTCTGATGTTCCTGAAATTAGGCTGCCACATTTCAGTTATCTCTGTTCACCCACGTGCCTCTGTTTGTAGGTACACTACCACTTATCAACGGTTAATCAACAGAACATCCGTTGAAGCTTTCATCCGTTGATGCACTCATCCGTTGAAGGATGTTATCCGTTGAAGCTTTAGAGACATCCGTTGAAGCTTAGCTTCTCATCCGTTGAAGGTCTTTAAGTCATCCGTTGATACCACTTCATTTATACAAAATTACAAGGCATGAAATATTTACAATTGGCCTTCCTATCTGCATATCTTCTAGTAGTCAACATGACTCATAGTTTCTCTCAACTTCTAAGAATTACATCTTAAATACAGAGACTGAAATATGCTACAACACTAGACTTATTTCTAAGTAAAGCTACACCATCAACGGATAGCCAAAGTGGTCTTATCCGTTGAGGCTACAGACACTGAATTTCTACTTAAGTGTTTTGTTAAACATATCATCAAACTAATGCACATATATTCCTAACAAAACTGGTGCTACACCAGTGAATTCACAACCATACAGGTGCCCATATTTCCAGAAAGAGGAGATTGAGAAGATTACTAAGGAGATGCTGGAGAGTGGTATAATAAGAAATAGCTCCTCACCCTATGCCTCACCAGTTCTGCTGGTTAAGAAGAAGGATAGTACTTGGAGATTGGTGATAGATTATAGAGCACTTAACTCTATAACCATAAAAAAATCAGTACCCCATTCCAATCATAGAGGAGCTGTTGGAAGAACTGAAGGGAAACACTATCTTTTCTAAGTTGGATTTGAGAAGTGGCTACCATCAAATCAGAGTCAGAGAGGAGGATATATATAAAATAACTTTTAAAACCCACCAAGGACACTTTGAATTCTTGGTGATGCCCTTTGAACTCACAAATGCCCCTGCTTCTTTTCAAGGGCTTATGAATGAGGTATTTCATGAACAACTCAGAAAGTTTGTTTTGATTTTTTTGATGACATTTTGATTTACAGTCATTATGAAGTTGATCACATCAAGCACCTCAAGGAGGTTTTTGAGATATTAAGAACAAATCAGTTATATGTCAAAATCAGTAAATGTGAATTTGCTTGCAAACAAGTGGAATACTTAGGCCACCTGATATCCAGTGATGGTGTTGCTGCTGACTATCAGAAGATCAAGTCGATGTTGGAATGACCTAGACCCTCAACAACTAGAGCATTGAGAGATTTTTTAGGCCTAACAGGTTACTATAGAAGATTTGTGAAGGGCTATGGAGTGATCAACAAGCCCTTAACACAACTGCTCAAGAAGGGACCATATAAATGGAATGATGAAGCTGAACAGTCTTTTATCCGGCTGAAATAACTGATGACAGAAACACCAGTACTTGCAATCCTTGATTTTGCCAAGACCTTCATGGTGGAAACTGATGCGTGTATGAAGGGAATTGGGGCATTATTAATGCAGGATGCAAGACCTATTGCGTTCTTAAGTAAAGCTCTGGCTACTAAGCATTTAGGACTATCTACTTATGAGAAGGAAATTCTAGCAGTAATAATGGCAGTTCAGAAATGGAGGACATACTTGCTGGGAAGACAGTTGATTATCAGGGCTGATCACCAGGCTATTAAACATATTGCAGAACAAAAAATCACCACTAGTTTACAGCAAAGGTGGCTATCCAAATTGCTGGGATATTACTATGTGGTTACTTATAAGAAGGGAAAGGAGAATGTGGTAGTTGATTCACTGTCCAGGGTACATGAGAAGGGTGAGTGTGCTGCTGTCATTGCTGTTAAACCCCAGTGGAAGGAAGAATTGCTGGAAAGTTTGAAGAATGATGAACAGGTACAGGACATACTGTCAAGGTGGAGCATTACCGGGGAACTTGATGAAGGGTACCAATTATCAGATGGTGAGTTGAGATATCAGGGAAAGTACTATGTAGGCTCTGGCAATCAGCTAAGAGAAAAAATATGTGCCAATACTCATGGTAGTAAGGAAGGTGGCCATTCTGGTATTTCTGCCACCATTAAAAGAACTGAACTATTCTTTTACTGGCCAACCCTCAAGAATGATGTTACTAAAACTGTGAAGGAGTGCATAATATGTCAGAGGAACAAGGTAGAGCATGTGCCCAGCCCAGGACTATTACAACCAATACAGATCCCTGAAAATGCTTGGCAAGAAATCTCCATAGATTTTATGGATGGTTTACCAAAATCCAAGGGCAAGGACTCTATCCTGGTTGTTGTGGATAGACTTACTAGGTATTGTCACTTGATCACTCTCACACGTCCTTATTCCGCCCAATTGGTCACTCAGGAATTTCTAAATCATATTGTCAAATTACATGGAGTGCCGCTTGCTATAATCACTGACAGAGATTCCTTGTTCATCAGCTCATTCTGGCAAGAGCTGTTTAAGATGTTAGGGTCAAAACTAAAGCTGAGCAGTCCTTACCATCCATAAACTGATGGACAAACGGAAAGGGTAAATCAATGTATTGAAATGTAACTTAGATGCATGACTGGGGACAAATCCAAGGAATGGGCTAATTAGATTCCGATGGCTGAGTGGTGGTCAACACCATATTTCATTCATCTGCAGGTATGACTCCCTTCCAGGCTTTGTATAGTCAAGTACCACCAGCAATCAACTATCAAGCAGCAAAAAGTGAGGATCCTATGGTAATTCAGTTTGCTAAAGACATAATCCAGACTATGAGATTACCAAAGAACAATTTGTGCAAGGCTCAAGAGAGGATGAAGGTGTTTGCTGATAGAAAAAGGACTGATAGAGAGTTCAATATTGGAGATGAAGTCTTCCTTAAACTTCAACCCTATAGGCAATCAAGTGTGGCTGTGAGAACAAATCAGTAGCTGGCGGCTAGATATTATGGACCTTACAAGGTTCTCAAATGAATTGAAAAGGTTGCTTACAAACTACAACTGCCTCTTGAGTCCAGAATTCATGATATGTTTCATGGATCACAGCTCAAGAAAAGGATAGGATCTGGCATAGTTGTGCAAATCACTCCTCCTAATGCTAATGATAGTGAAGCTGAAGAACCTCTCCCTTATAAGATCTTAGAAAGGAAGTTGATCAAAAAGGGTAATAATCCAGCCGTGATGGTTAAGGTGCAATGGGAACAAGGCATTGAAGATGAAGCAACCTGGGAGGAATGGAATTTATTGAAGAAGAAATTTCCAGAAATATAATTCTTGAGGACAAGAATTTCTTCAAAGAATGGGCATTGTCATGATGGCGGGAAAATTGAATTATTAAACAATATTGTTTTTGCTTTAATTCTGTTAGAGGATTGTACTACCATTAGCTGTTAGTAGCATTAGTAAAAATAGAACATGTGTTCTCGTACTATTGTGGTCCCAAAACTGTTTGTCTATTTATTACCTAACCCCAATGAGGAGGGGGGGGATTAACTGAAAATTTGCTTGTTATTTCATTTCCTTTTCTTCTCTTTTCCTTACTGCTAATTTATTTCCTGTGAGTGTGACAGTTTTCAAAAGAACAGTCTACCATAATTTTATGGAATCCCATCTTCCGGAAAATTCTCCCTCCACTAAACTTCAGGTATTCTGCAGTTTAAGAACAATCTACCATGATTTTATTCTGCCATTGATGTGCAGAAATGAAGCTTAAGAAAGAAGAAACTAACAAACTTTTTATTAACAAAACTTGAGAAGAAAGATATTACATTGTTGAATTTATATTACCCTCATAGAACAATCTAGAAGCAGCTAGTATATAATTCTGTTATGCTGAGCTGTAATTCTACTAACTAACAAACAATCTTGACTTTCCATATTTTATCACAGCTGAATTTGATGACCTCAACTCATGACCTAGCTTGTGAAGCCTCTGCAGTCTCTAGTTCTTTTGCTTCTGAACCTTCTATATCACTAACATCCCCCCTCAAGTTGGAGGGTTGAAAGTAATTGAAAATCCCCAACTTGGACATAAGAAAGTGCAGAGAGGTAGAAGACAATGACTTGGTAAGAATATCTGCAGGTTGATTTGCAGAATCAACATGTGCAGTCTGAATAATGCCAAGCTGGAGTTTCTCTCTAACTAGGTAACAATATAGTTCAATATGCTTAGTGCGTTCATGGTATACTGAGTTGGAAGCAATGTATAATGCTGACTTGCTGTCACATACCAGCTTCACAGGAGTAATATTGACTAGACCAAAAGTCTGAAAAACATGAAGTAACCATATAATC
Organism: Apium graveolens; assembly: GCF_009905375.1. Classification (NCBI taxonomy): domain Eukaryota; kingdom Viridiplantae; phylum Streptophyta; class Magnoliopsida; order Apiales; family Apiaceae; genus Apium; species Apium graveolens. The sequence continues at coordinate 11,103,633 of NC_133649.1, read as the reverse complement.
TCACAACAAGTATCTGCCATGCACCTGTATTCTGCTTCTGCAGAAGACCTGGAGATTGTGTGTTGCTTCTTACACTTCCAGGAAATCAAAGAATGACCAAGTAAGATACAATAGCCAGTTAGAGATTGTCTAGAAGTCTTACAGCCACCCCAATCAGAATCACAATATGCAGTCAAAGTGAGAGGAGTATTAGCAGCAAAGAATAAACCTTGGCCAGGAGAAGATTTTAAGTATTTGATCACTTTGAGAGCAGCCTGAAGATGAGCAACTCTAGGTTTGGCAATAAATTGTGATAAGACTTGAACAGAATAAGCCAAATCAGGCCTTGTGACTGTCAAATATAGAAATCTTCCCACCAATCGTCTATAAGTAGCAATATCAGATGGAGACAACAACACACTAGAGTTGTTTTGTAGATCATGATTCTGATCCATAGGAACTTTTGAAGGCCTAGCACCAAGAAGGCCAGAATCCTGCAGAATGTCCAGAGTATATTTCCTTTGGTGAATATAGATACCAGTAGATGATCTAGCAATCTCAATGCCCAAAAAATACTTCAAAGGACCTAAATCCTTGACCTTAAAGGTTGTACTCATATAAGTGATTATAGTCTGAATTAAAGCTTTGTCTGTACCAGTGATGAGAATATCATCCACATAAACCAATACAGCAACAAAATGAGAAGATGTGTGCAAAGTGAAGAGACTGTTGTCAGCATGAGATTGAGTGAACTTATAAGCTTTTAAGGTAGTAGCAAATTTGGTAAACCAGCACCTTGGAGCCTGTTTCAGGCCATAGATTGACTTGATTAATTTGCAGACCAAATTTGATGAATCATAAAACTGATTTATCTGATATATAAAAGATAGATGAAAGTATCCAGGAGGCAACTTCATGTACATTTCCTCATGAAGATCACCATGAAGGAAGACATTTATGATATCCAGCTGAGAGATAGGCCAATTTTGAGCTGTTGCCAAAGCAATTAGTAATCTGACAGTAGTCATTTTAGCTACAGGGGAAAAAGTCTCAAAATAATCCAGACCATAAGTTTGAGTGAAGCCTTTGGCTACAAGTCTGGCTTTAAAGCTGTCAATCTGACCATCAGGAAGATATTTGACTTTAAACAACCATTTGCAGTCTACAATCAGTTGATTTGGAGGTTTCTGAACCAGTTCCCAAGTATTATTACTTTCAAGAGCATGCAATTATGTCTTCATTGCAATAATCCAATTGGCATCCTTAGAAGCTTGTTGATAAGTGTGTGGTGTAGTAATAGAAGCAGAAGCACATAAAGAGTGTTGATATGAAGAAGTGAACTTATCATAAGTCATATAGTTTGACAAAGGATAGATGGAAGTATCTTTCTGCTGAGAGACTACAGTAGAAGAGGATGGTAGAGTTGGTAATCATGTGAAGTCCTTGTATTTAGTTGGTAACTGCTTATGTCTGACAGGTCTGGAAACTACAGGAGGGACAGGAGGTGAAGATGTATGACTAGGAGTTTGAGAGGTATCCGGATTATCAGTATGGACAGGAATATGAACAATGGGAATGTCTGAGAACTCATGGAAAGGAGGGGGAGTAAACATGGATGAGGGTAATTCTGATGGTGAAGAAGTGACTATAGATTGAAAAGGATATTGATTTTCAATGAAAACAACATCTCTTGAAATATAGCATTTCTTAGATTGTAAACAGATAACTCTGTAGCCTTTTTTATTAAAAGGGTATCCCAGAAATACACATTTGAGAGATTTTGGTGCAAATTTATCAGGTTTGTCATAAATATTGGAAATATAGCAAAGACAGCCAAATTTTTTAATGAGAGAATAATCAGGTGATTTCTGAAATAAAATTCATATGGAGACTTGTAGTTTAAGACAGGTGTGGGAAAAATATTGATAAGATGTGTAGCAGTAAGCACACAATCTCCCCAGAAATGAATTGGAAGATTGGATTGAAATCTCATTGCTCTTGCAACATTGAGTACATGTTGATGTTTTCTCTCAGCAGTGTCATTCTGCTGAGGTGTGTGAGAACATGTAAATTGTTGAGCAATACCAAGTGCAAGAAGATGATTTTGAAGATCTTGGTTTACAAATTCTGAACCATTATCAGATCTTATAACTTTTATATATTTGTGAAATTGAGTATGAACAAAAGAAATAAAATTCTTGAGTAAATGAGGAACTTGAGTCTTAGCAAAACAAAGAAATAGCCAAGTGCATTTAGAGAAATCATCCACTATTGTTAAAAACTGATTACAATGACCATGAGTAGTGTGTCTGTATGGTCCCCAGACATCACAATTGACTACATTAAAGACAGCACTACTTTTGGTTTCTCTAATAGGAAATGGCAATCTAGTTTGTTTAGCTAAGTGAAAAACTTTACAATCAGGTAATACAAACTTAGAAGACACAGATATAGAGGAAATATGACTGAGAACATTAAGTGAAGGATGACCAAGTCTGTTATGCCATTGAGAAACAGAAATTGAGTTTACTGTTTGAGAATGAAGAGCTGTAACAAAAGCTGAGTCTGAAACTGTTTGTGTAGACAACTTGTACAATCCATCAACAAGATTACCAATCTCTCTCTCCTTCTTCATAACTGAGTCCTGCAAAATACATTTAGTAGCAGAAAAAGAAACAGTATTTGATGAGTTATGAAGAAGCTTTGTAATAGACAATAGATTGCACTGAAAGGAAGGTACTACCAACACTTCAGTTGAAGAATATATGTACACAAATGCACTTCACCAATATGACTAACAGTACACACATCACCATTTGGTAAATTGAGTTCAGAATGTACTGGTTTTGAATTTTGAATCAAATGCATAAAAGGAGTGATATGATGACTAGCACCACAATCTAAAATCCAGGTGCTATCAGAATTAGCAAAGTGTACAGGAGATGCAAACATTACTGAATTAGCATGAGGTTGACAGTTACCTGCAGAGGCATTACCGGTAACATTATTGATCCAAGGTGCATTAGGGGAAGTTTTAAGCTGAGCCTGCAACTTCTGAATAATTTGCTGACATTGAGCATCTGACAGAGATGAATAAGCACTAGAATCTGCACTGGACAACTCATCTTTACACTGAGTATCTGATTTGGAATTGACAGAATTAGCAGAGCTCTTCTTAGAAGCATTGATCCTAAGTTTTGGCTTAGGTTGACCATATAGACGATGCCGCTCCGGATAACCATGGAGAGCAAAACACTTGTCCTTAGAGTGTCCAGTAAACTTACAATATTCACACTCAACAAGCACATCAGTTGCTTTCTTCTCATCTCTTTTTTGCTGAAATTTGTTCTTATTTCCACTATACGGTGTGAATTTAGCATTCATAGCAACATGATCAGAGGTCAAAGAGAGTTGATTAACACTATTCCTCTGATTTTCCTCTTGCAAAAGCATAGCATATGCTTGACTCAAGTCTGGTAAAGGCATCATAAGAAGAATATGACCTCTAGTGGAGGTGAAGGTATCATTGAGTCCCATAAGGAACTGGCTCAAATGAATTTGACGCTCATACTGCTCAAGCTTTACAGTAACTGAACAAGCACAATTGCTAGTGACACACACACATTTAGGAATTGGAGCTAGATTTTCCAATTCATCAATCAGTCCTCGAAATTGAGTGAAATAAGCAGTAATACTTTTAGTTCCTTGAGTGAGAGAAGCTAAATCATTACGAAGATTAAACAATCTCAGAACATTAATTTGAGAGTATCTAGCTGCTAAATCATCCCAGATCTGCTTAGCAGTAGACATATAGACTATACTCTTCCTAATTTCATGAGAAACAGAGTTGATTATCCAAGAGATTACCAGATCGTTGCTTCGTTTCCATAGAGCAACATGAGGAGATGAGTCTGCAGGCTTAACTTGTGTTCCATCAACAAAACCGATCGAGTTTAAGCTTAGCAGATAGAGCAATGGTGACATATCGACTCCAGTGAGCATAATTTTGATCATTTAGAACCTCCGTAACAAGAGATAAGCCTGGATGATCTGCAGAACTTAAGAAATCAGGATGATTGATGTCAATTATAGTTGTAAGTCATATGTCATAGCCTATTTGTATATTCGAGGATTCACCTCAACTCAAATAAGAATGTAATAAATAAATAGTGGATCTACCGTCAAAAGAGATCTCACAGAGTAATATCTGTCAAAGGATTCAGAAACAAGGTTCATCTACAGACTTGAGGAATTAATTCACTGGAAGAAGTTCAAGAAATTGATCATGCCTCAGTGATATAAATCAAGAGTGTGGATTTAATCAAGTGACAGAGATCTCGTCAAAGTATCATTAATTACAAGGATTTAATCTGAAGAAAATCAAAGTATCAAAGTCAAGACATGAAGAAACGTCATGGAAGTTAGTCACTCATGAACCAGACAGTACATCGAGTGTCAACGTTGAAGTGGTGGAATTGATTCATAATTCTCAGTGATTTTCAGAAGATATTCAGAAGATTGGTTGCTGCTCAGGGTTAGTATTAATTCTCTATTAATTAATTAAGTCATATAATTTAATTAAGAAAATAAATTATATATGCAAAGATTAATTTATTTGATTAATTAAATTAATTGAGTAATTAATTCAGAATTAATATTAAGGATTTTCAGAATTTAAATTGGATTAAAAACAGTATTAAATCAGCAAGACAATTGAAAATGAACTAGCATGACAATCAGGATTGTCATACCGATTGTCATGCCAAGTCATTTCAATTGTCCTACCGAAAGTTCTACTGGGAAGGAGATAGTCTTGCTAGTTCAACTGATTGTCATACCGAAAGTCATTGTAGTTCAATCAGATTGTCTTGCTAGTTCAATCCATTGTCCTACCGAAAGTCTTGCCAGCTATAGGATTGTCATTCCAGTTCAATTCACTTCTGTTGAATGAATTAAAAAGACACAGAAGCAGCAGAAAGAAAATAATCATCCAATCAAGAACACAGAACTCGAGAACAAAGAAAAAGAAGCAGACACAAATATTTCATCTCATCTGCAACTTCAAGATCAATTTCTAGATTGTAAAGTTAAATCTAATCAACTAGAAATCTTTATCTTGTTCTTGTGTAACAATCTAGCGGATCAAAATCCCTAGAACTTAATCTCAAATTGTGTTTAGCATTTGAATCTTTTTATTACAAAAATAAAAAAAGTTCATGTCGAATTTATTCTAGATTTGTGATAATTAATTTGAGATTAATTCCTTGTAATCGATACAGTTGTTGTAACACCTTTCAAGTTTAATAATATTTTTATTTAACTTGAATTTTGTTTCACATTTTTTATTCCGCATTTAATTCGATTATTCGGTACTGTTTGTATTCAAACCCCCTTCTACAAACACATTGGGACCTAACAACAGTGTTTGGGGCCATTAAAGATCGATTAGTTGAAGAAGAAACGACGGAAGCATACGTTTGCATAATCGAGATACTAGTAATCAGAGATAAAATGGCTCTGATACCATATCATAAATGTATAAACTGCCATTGATGTGCAGAAATGAAGCTTCAGAAAGAAGAAACTAACAAACTTTTTATTAACAAAACTTGAGAAGAAAGACATTACATTGTTGAATTTATACTACCCTCATAGAACAATCTAGAAGCAGCTAGTACATAATTCTGTTATGTTGAGCTGTAATTCTACTAACTAACAAACAATCTTGACTTTCCATATTTTGTCACAGCTGACTTTGATGACCTCAGCTCATGACCTAGCTTGTGAAGCCTCTGCAGTCTCTAGTTCTTTTGCTTCTGAACCTTCTATATCACTAACAGGTTCGGGCATCACGATGATGATTATAAGGTAATCTTGTAGTTTTTCCGCGCAAGTACAATGTTTGTATTCATAATTTGAGCACTGATAGTTGGAAAATTTGGGAGTTTGATGGAGCTATTTCTCCTAACTATAATTATAGGAGTTGAAGTACTACAGTGTTATATAATGGGGTGGATAGGATTGCAACTGTCGTGATGCAAGTATTGAGAGAGAGCAATAACTCCTTTTCATGGGAGGAGATGAAACTTTATACAGGGGCAATCAGGGGAGGAACTAGGGGGGGACCGAAGGGAGCCCCGGTCCCCGCCAACTGCGGAATAATCCCAAAATTTTAATATAAAATTTTAAAATTTACTATCAAAAATTTTTTTGGTCCCCCTAGATTTAAAAAAAATTGAAATTGAGAATTGATTATACAAAATTTTATTGATTTTGTTAATTATTTCATTCAAAATAATATTGATTAGATGGAAATCATGAAATCTGTTCATTAATCTTAATAATTAATAAATAAACATATAAGATAAAGATAGTACAATTTGAAACAAAAAAAATGCTTAAAACTAAAGTCTAAAAACAGAACATACTTGTTCAGTTGTTCTGCTCCGGTCCCAAAACCCCCAATACACACTATACATACAAGTTACAAAATTACAATCCCTAATATCATCTCTCTTTATCTACTCTACCTTTGCATCTAATCCGTAAATATGAGTAAGAGAAAAGAGATTACATCCTATTTTCAACCCAAGAAGAAGCAAACAACTACTTGTGAAGATGAAGAACCTTCTGCCGCCTCAATTGAAGTCACTGGAGATGGAGTTGAGCCTCTGATTTTTGGTGGGATAAACAGAAACTCCGAGCAAAATCCTCAAAATCCAGAGATTGTTAATGAATGTATTGATTCTGAGAACACTGATGAAATTATTGATTTCAATTCGTTAATACGTGATCCTGGTTTGCGGAAACAAATTGAGACTTATCATCCAAATAAAAAAGATTTAATTAGGAGAGCATACATTGATCTTGGCCCATATCAACCTGTGCAAGTTTATCCCTTCTCTGGTCCAGAAAATCATCCCCGTCGATTTCAAAAGAGTTGGTTTGATAAATTTCCTTGGTTAGAGTACTCCCCAGAAAAAGATTCAGCATATTGTTTTTATTGTTTTCTTTTTGCTAAAAATCCATTAGGAAGGTGTGGCTCGAATACTTTTTCTGTCAAGAGGTTTAACAGTTGGAGGAAAGTAAACAATGGAAAAGATTGTGCTTTTAGATGTCATGTTGGAAAGGAGATGGTTCTAATTCAGCTCATAATTTTGCGGCTAAATGTTATTATAATCTTAAAAATCAGCATTGTCACTTGGAGAAGATAGTGGAGAAATAAAGTGCAGAAGAGATCAAACGAAATCGAATGCGTCTTAAAACATCGATAGATGCAATCAAATGGTTGACATTCCAAGCTTGTGCATTCAGAGGACATGATGAAAGCTGCAACTCGAAGAATCAGGGTAATTTTCTTGAAATTTTAAAACTTTTGGCTTCTTATAATCCTCAAGTAGAAGAAATAATTTTATGAATGCTCCCTACTTTGATGTGCTTAAATCTCTTCGTCGACAAGGAAAACAAAAGCAAATGGTGACAATGGAACATCATTACCGAGTAGAAATCTTTACAGCTGCCATAGATCAACAATTACAGGAGCTAAACAATAGATTCAGTGAACAAATGACGGAGCTTCTCATTTTAAGTGCATCACTAAATCCTAGGGATGGTTACAGGTCTTTCAACATAGAGAACATTTGCAAGTTAGCTGAAAAGTTTTATCCAGAAGATTTTTTGGGAGATGAAAAAATCCATCTACAGTGTGAACTACAACATTATGGGTTAGATGTTCCGGTTCATCCAGATTTGAAGAATCTGTCTACTCTTGGTGATTTATGTCATGGATTGGTAACCACAGGGAAAGCTGACATGTATCCATTAGTTGATAGACTATTAAGGCTTGTCTTGACTCTTCCAGCATCTACTGCAACATCTGAACGAGCTTTTTCTGCTATGAAAATTGTGAAAACAAGTCTTCGCAATCGAATGGAAGATGAATTTCTTAGGGATTATTTGATAGTGTATATTGAAAAGGAGATTGCGGAGACCATTTCTGCCGAGGAAATCATTGATTCTTTTTATTTGATCAAAGAAAGGTGTGCACATCTCAAATAAATCGGTATGTTTTCTACTTTTATTTATTTTGGTCCCCCATGTTAGATTCCTGGTTCCGCCCCTGGGGTCAATCAATGTTCAACTGAAACCGATGGGTTTTATCAATAAAGATGAACTTGTTATAAGGAGGACTACTACAAAAGCAATCCCTCCGGATTCATTTTTCTTATGTAATGTAAAAGATGATCAATTGCCACTCCAATCAACAATTCCATGGTTTTATACGACAAAAACGCAGTCCTATGTTAATCCTAACTCGTTTATCGATCTGGGGATTAATACTGGAACTAGTTTTTATGAATTACGGAAGTATACTAAGACTATCTTTCCACCTACTCAGCGTCGTACTAGGAAACGGATTCAGTAATCTGTGATGAAGGAGGTGGCTTCGACTTCAAATAGTTATGCTGCATTAGCATTAGCTGACTCTGGTGATGACTGCTGGATCAGTATTTATAGTCTAGGTGTTGATGCTTTTAATGGCCCTAAAACAGTCTTTATTTGATTATTTTTTGTGGTTCTTAACTAGAGCCGGCCAAATGGGCGGTTTGGCTCGGCTCGCCTAGTATTCGCCTAAATCGCCTCGTCACGGTCCGGTTCGTTATTCGGCACTATTCGTTTATGCAGACGAGCCGAGCACGAATTACAATATTTAAAATCGTAACCGGCCCGGAACCGGCCCGGAACCGTTCGCAAAAACCGAAGCTGAATAAGTAATGATTTAAACCGGTTAACCGGGGTTATTCGGCCCGCTTATTCGCCAGTGATTCGCCTGATTCGCGGTTATTCGGCCCGCAAACCGCCCAGATTCGCCTGATTCGCCTTACTTATTTTAAATACATATTATATTAATACATATCAGTTTTTCAAGAAAATATATTTAAACAAAAAAAAAATCAGATCGAAAAAAAAGGTAAAAACAAAATTAACATATACAGTTTGCATACAATACGTGTACAAAACAAAAACAAAAAAAACAAAAACAAAAAAAAAAGAAAAAAAACGTGACTGTAAAACAGAAAACAACAAAACAAAGATTAAAAAAAAAACATAAACAAAAAAAACAAAGTTAAAAGTAAAAGTAACACAGAAGAAGTAAAAGAAAAGTAAAAATAATATATATACAAAGTACAAGTCAGTAAGTCACTAAGTTTGTAAACCAATTGCTGTTATTCGCCTGTTATTCGCCTATTATTCGTGAATCGTGTAGCTCGCCTTATTCGCGGGCCGTACACGGGTTGAACCTTTTAATAACCGGTTCGGCACGGCACGGACCGTTTAATTACACGGGTCGTTCACGAGTTATGTTATAAGTAAACCGGCCTGTTAAAAATTCGGCCCGGACCGCACGGACCGTTCATCTGGCCGGCTCTATTCTTAACATTGTGCATGAGATTTCTAATAATCAAAATTTTTTTACCCTCTGCTCATACTATTTTTTAGAGCTTGTTGTCCTCCTGATATGCATAATAATCGGATATGTACGATGGATTAACCATTTCTTTACGCTTTCCCTTTTGGGATGTCCAACCAATACTTTACATTTCAGAACTTACCAAAAATAGAAATGAGTCTCAACACATTCTCACTTTTTTCCCTTTTCACACTACTTTTACTGCACTATCTTTTTTTATACATTAAAAATCAATGGGTCTCGCTACTTCACTCATTTTTGTTTCTCTTTTTCACTGCTTTATACATATTACTTAACTTTCGTGCCCAAACCAAATATAAACAATTGGTCAGGACGGAGGGAGTATATTATTTAATTATATATTAGCTTTATGATTTTTTCCAAGTGTTTATTCCTCCCTCTTTAGCCTTTCTTTTTTCCTTCAATGACTTTAATTTTCATAAATTTGACCATCTATAAATGAAGGTTGACCATAAATAAGACCGCCGGTGGTCAAATATAGCCGCAATCATATTTTGCCGGTCAAATTTACCCTTATTTTTTTAGTGATGATCTCTTATTAAAGTTCTCAACATTCTTACTGTGAAAGTCATTATGGTTAAAAACCAAAAGCATAATATGAGCCTGACTGGATTAATGCAACTCTATCGAATTTAGTTAAAAGTGGGCTCAACTTGTTGCAAGGAAAGATAATATCTGACCGAATGCAACTCTGTCGAATTTAGTTAAAAAACCATGCTCAACTTTTTGTAATGAAAAATAATATCTTACAGAGTAGATGCAGAACACGAGAGCTAAGGAGGCCTTTAGAAACCTAAAAATGTGAATGAAACTAGCAATGCCACACAATTTGCAGGTTTAGGAAAATCAAGTGTCAAAATTTAAAAGAGAGAGACAATGAAAGAGAGAGTACTATTTTGTAACCAAAACAACAAGTCTAAATTGTTCTTGGAGCTAACTAGTCAACATTACAAATGCCACCACAACCTGTCAGGTGGTTGACAATGAGTCAATGAGATTCATAAGGTTTTTTTCCCCCACATTCTCAAAATCAGTAGGTAAATTGTTATGATCAACGTGTCAACTCTCTAGTGTCTTGCATAAAAAAAACTGGAGTATTGAATGTGGATATCTATTTTGCTCTAGTTTAGCACTAAAAAAAAGGTTCAAGACTCTGTTTTTAATCCAGGTTATTGAGTTTAACATCTGTGTTTGTGACGTATGGTAGACATTTTTACTCAATCTTTTCTCGGACTATATCAACAAGATAACCATTCAAGTTCTGGCCAAACATTTTGGTAGAAAATGATTCTTCTATATGCCGTCGGGCATCTTTACCCATCTTTTCTGCCCGCTGTGGCTCCCTAATAAATTTACTCATAGCCGATGAGAAAGCTTCTGGATTAGGGTTGCAGAGGAACCCAGTAATACCATCCTTGATCGTCTCAACAGGGCCCCCACTGTTACAGGCCATGACTGGTTTATGGGCTGCCATTGCCTCGAGGGGAACAATGCCAAAGTGTTCATCCTACATCAAATGTACAGTTCCTCGGAAATTTTAACATATAAAAGCTACTCTTGTTGATGCAAATATACCTTCATAAATAAATTTGTTTTAGAATCTACAGTACCTTGGGTGTGTAAAGAACACACAAGCATTCAGAGAGAAATGTGTTCCTTTCTGATGTTGAACAAGATGTGACAAATTTGACACGGTCAGACATACCCTCTCTATCAGCTAGCGCTTTTAGTTCCTCCAAGTATTCAACATTTTCTCTCAGGCGTCTATCAAAGCCACCTAAAAACAAAAAGAATGAACTCATTTCATTTATATTGCATCTGCATTCCTGAACAAGAAAAATTACGGTGTATATAATCAGTTACTTCTTTCAAAGGAGCAGCCTAAATGAAATACTACAAAGTATAGAAATGAATGTATTCCTTTTTTGAAATGCTCCTAAAAATATTTTGTTTTTATTAAAAGTTGTTGATTAGTTTGAGGACACGCTCGACCAACAAACTGACTTGTAAGGACTGCAAATAAAGAATAAAAATATAAAAATAATGTAGAACAAGCCTTAAGCTTGAGACATGGATTCATTTAGTTGCTCTAACAAATTACCCACCACACTGGATAAAGTTGAAAACAAGAAAGTATCAACTCCACAAACCAACATTTTATCTTCAATTTCCAAAAAGGTAATGATAGAGCTGGAAGAGAAGTGGTATATGGTACATTCTATATGGTATATGGAAATAGTAAAACATGGTGTAAGTTTAACCTATACAGATAGCATGATGGAACACATCCTAGATAAAATATTGGGTACAATTCAAATGATGCTTAATCTTGAGGTGCAAAGTGTCATAGACTTGCCTGCAACTGTCAAGGTAGCATCAGCCAAATTACGACATTGGAGAACATTTGTTTCATCTTTGCAAAGCATCGAGAAAGCAGAAATAGCCAAGTCTATGTTCTTTTTTCTTTCAAATCGATTGATGGAAAGAAAATTCAACCTGAAAAAAATTAGTTGGTAAAGTTTAAGTTAGAACTTCAAAGACACAGTTGCTTGAACAAGAGCATTAAATTTGCACTTCCTAAATATCAACAGAACTTAAATTAGATATACCAAGAAATAAAAACAGTATTGTTACTTGAATGCATCAGGTTCAGTAAACTGCTCCACATTTACTGCTGGATAAAGCACGGCAGGTCTAACTTCTTGAGAATCAAGATGTTTGAATGTCTTCACAAAAGTTGATGCAGTAAACTTGCTGTTAACCAGAATTAAATCTGCCAGTCCTGTACTTTCAGCAGAAATCGCATAAGAAAAGTATATATGTAGCAAATAGCATTTAAATGGGAGGTTATTCTTAAGGGAGATAATTATAAGAACCCACAAAGTGTACTAGACCTGTTGTTAATTCTTCGACGAAGTCTATAGGCTTCCGATATACCCTCCTCAGAGAAGTTGTATGTTGAGCCAACAACAAATCGGGAAAGTGGCAATAAAATACAACCTGCATATGTGATAGACTTTTGAGTAACTTCAATACCATGGGCATGCAGGAACTTACACTTTACAGTCATGAAGGAGGACAAGAGGATACATTAGGAATGGGAAAGAAAATAGGGTACACAAATCCAAAAGCATGACACTTAGCATCAGTATATCTAGAATTCAGTTTCCATTAGTGTAAAGGACAATGAGATAGCATGATTTCGTAAATTGAATAATCTTGATATTACTCATAATTATTACTACATTATAAATTTATAATTATCATCACTTGTATAAATAGAAATAACTAACATTGCCCTCAAACCAGAACTATTACATTACATCAATTTTAAAATCAGAGAAATGTACTTCCAGTTTTAGTTCCAAAGATGCAGATAAGTTTACATTTGACACCTGTGAAGTGATGCCATTATTTTTTTATCCTTTTGATTTGCTAAAAGTGTTGTACCGTCCCTAGAATTGTAGCCTAAAGTATACCCCTCGTCTCATGGTCACATTCCAGGAGGTCAAGAGCTTGAGCGTCAATGTGTGTGAGTACTTCATTTTCCATAATCAACCATTATCAAAAAATTGGCGTGCCTCCAAAACCATAATAAACAACTACCACGGGATTGGAAATAAAATCAATTAAAATTTTCTACGCCCAGAAACCAACCAATCAACTTACACTACCACATACAATTATTCACAAATAATAAAGTAATCTTTTGCTCACATTTGATTAGCAGTTGAAAATAATTATAAATCGACAATGATTATTGAGGTTTAGTTGTAAAACTTTCTCAATAATCTACATAATACAAACAATTGATTTAATTATAAAAAAACTGTGTCTAATATCAAATGGTTATTAATTAACATGTCTTCATACTTAAAGATCACCTTTGTAGACCTTTTTAACTTCATCAGTGGGATGACTACAGAGACCTGATCAATGAGTACGACGTCAAAGGATTTCCACATAAATAACATACAGAGGGCAACAAATATACAGCGAATATAGGCACATAATGCATGAAAATGCTGGAAGATATGTCGGGGCAGGAAAGAACCATATACTGTAACCGGAAAAGTACCTGGACAATATTTTGTATAAAACCAGATCAGAATTCTTTAAATATATAAGAAGCAGGTGATTAGTCAATTATTTTTTAATGTGAAATAAAACATTGATATTCTCAACTTCTCACCAGAATGAGTCTCCTCAAAACATCGATTTTTATCATGGTGTGCAGTAAAAATATGAACATTATGCCCATGGGATGCGAGTTCTACGGCAGCATCAACAATTAACCTTTCAGCTCCACCTACTCGTCATATCAAGTCAGGGAATAGTAATTTAGAGACATACCCTTGGTAAAGTAAATATAACACGAGACAAAAGAATAACTACAGAGCAGTAACAGAAAAATAGTATAAGTAGCAATCAACTCTAGATTGTCAAAATTAGATAGAGCACAGTATCATATAGCTATACAAATTCTCCTACGCTTAAAGTGCTTTAAGTGTCTTTTAGTTGTATATAGAGAGGTATATGAACCTGTTTTCCACTCCAAGTGCTTGTGTTATAAATCTAACTAGGAATAAAAATGACAAACTCATTTATCACTTTATTACAGTTCTACATTTTCCTCTTCAAGTGCTTTCCCTAAACCAAAAATGTAAATGAACGGTATCACTTTATTAGGAATTTCCCTCCTCAGGCAATAAACTTAACTTAACCATGAACGTAAATGACTATGATTAGTTAGCTCGTAATTATTTCTCATCGACGGTTATACCAATATACACAATACAAATTTCTCCATTCTTTGAATCTCGGTATCAATCGTAATTCAATAATCCTATCATCTACCAAATTATTCTACCAATTCATCAGCGTGTACAGAATGAATTGATTTGTTAGGCCTAAATGAACTTCCCAGTCAAAACAGTCAACATCCATGATAAATAAACATGGCATATATATTACCAACACAATATAATGTCAAAATTTAGATTAAATAATAAAAGAAGAATAAAGCAAATTAAAAGAAAAACTGATACGATTTACCTATTCCGAGATCGGGATGTAAGATTCCGATGTTTAACCTTAACCCACTCTTTGTCTCCATTTGATTTGCCTCCTTCCTTAGAAACACCAACTGCTTTCTCGTGAAGCCTTGTTCAATGTCCAGTGTCTAAACGACGTAGTTTAGCTGCATTAACAATATTTAAAAATATTTCAAATATTCTAATTGAGTTAAAATTTCCGGGTTATTGATTCAATTAATCAATGTAATTTATTTTTAAATGATATATTTTATTAAAAATAAAATTGATATTTAAATCTACTGTACTAAAAATTCCCGATTTAATCGATTAATTCTTTATAAGTTGCTTCACTGATTCGATTTTTGAAATATAATTAATCCTCCTAATCTTTTCTTTATCAGAATATATATAATAATTTGTTAAAGTTAAAATACTATATTTATTTAATTATGCATAATTATAAAATTTGTAATATAATAAATATATATTTGTTAATAAATAACTAATTCAATTAATTTAATATATTAAATAATATTTTAATATTAAAATATATCTGATTTTTACTTCAATTAAAACTTCCGATTAATTCCCGATTTTCGACTAATCCTAGATCGGTAACTGAATCGATTACTTCTCATTTTCGATTTTTTAAAATAATTTTTTTTCTTTTTTTTTGCTAATTAAAAATATATAAGATTCTCAAATGTGAAAAATGGGAATTTGTTCAAAAAATATATCAATTGTAGTAACTTGGCAAAAAAATATAATTCTAAAATTTGAATTATTTAATTCAATCTAATTAAAATATAAAATTCTCAAAAGTGAAAAATGGGAATTTGTTAAAAAAAATATCAATTATAGTCATTTCTGTTGGCAAAAAAAAAATCATTGAATTATTTATTTAAAACCTCTTACATTTTTCAATATATGTTGGAAGGTAACAAGAAGTAGAATTCCCGGGGGTTGCTGCGCCTGATTGAAGAGGACCAAGACAATCCACTGAGAGCTTGGAGGGAGAGGACAAGGTAACTGATTCATTCTTTCAATTGTATACCTATACATACAAACTTGTGTATCTATAATTGTTTTTTTTTCTGTATTGCTTTTTTGTGCAACATATTACAATAATTGTATAAGCCCTAACTCATTACACTGTTATTTTTTTTTATTTTTCACATTTTATTTATTTTGAGAACACGCTTAATATTTCAGAATATAAAATGTGCTTAACTTGTCTACACAGTAAAATTGTCGAAGTTTTGTATACAGTTTGGTAATTTACTATTAGAATTGCGAGATTATAATGTAGTTTCGTGCTGAGATTCTTCGAATTGGGGCTGTATTGTCAGTTTGTTAGGCTAGAAATATTTTTGTGTGTGTAGTTTGTGCATGATTGCATTGTTCCTATTGAAATTTTAGAGGTTCAATGCTTTGTTCTATCATGTTTGATTATTTTTCAAATGTGGCTGCCCCTTTAAGTTCTATAATTATACCATAATGGCAGAATATTTCATGTTCTGAACACATTCGGTGTATAATTTTTAAGTTAGGAGAGGATTTAGTTTATGTAGGCTGCCTGGAGAGGTACACTATAAATTTTATAAAAAATTTATTCTCTATCGAGTTTCTACAACGTGGTGATTTTTGTTGTCTTGAAAATAATAATTTGTGAAGTTTTTGGCAGAGACAATATTGTATGGTAATAAGTGTGTGTCCTCTAGTTTAAATTATGACACTTAAATTCATCATCGTTGAAATACATTATTTCTCAAGTACTTTATTCTATACAAATTTCATCTCCATGATTGTGTTTAATGTTTAAACACTAATGCAGGCTTACACCAATCTCTAGAAGATAGCAACTACGTGTAGTGGAATGGATCCACGATACATCCCGGAAACGTCCAAGTAAGCCTGTGTATATATCTTATATTGTACCAATGTTAATAAATTATATGTATACTAATCTCTCTATTATCTCTAAATCAGGTCCACTTCGACTTTAAAGTTAATCACTGAAGCTGTATGATTTAGAATTAATTTGACTAATTAAAACTTTTAGGCGATGTTTGTTTTCAAGGATAACAGAATTCTTCGATTATTCAGAATCTGCACGCATTTTGAGATATCAATAGGTTGAAACAATCGTGTACAATAGTAATCTTTTGTACAATATAACCTCTCTGTATGTATTATAATTCTATAGGATAATTTTAGAACCGAAATATGCTGTTTATACCCAAAATATACTGTTCATTCGGACCATATACAGTAGGTCAGTAGCCTGGTGACTATTATTCCATGAAGCAAAAATAGTGATAGACTTTCTCTTTTCTTAATTGAAATATTATGCAACTACTAGTTGTTTAGTAAGTTGATAGCTAAAGTCAAATGAATTTCTACCAACTGTGAACATTAGGACATCTATAATGTAATTGGGACACAGGATTGTATTAAATGTTTATATATGGCATGTTCATGTTCAGACATTTGGAGAAACAGCACGAGCTCCTGTGGGAGGCTTACAGATCAATGACTCATGAACTGCAGAAACTTCAGGTTTGAGGAAGTTCCGAAAATATAAATGTGATTTTTGAAGCCGCGTCAGCTATAATATAAATTGAAGTACTGACTGAATTACTTGCTTAATTGTTTAGGTGGAGGAAGAAATGCTGATGCGCAAGTTTTATGAAACCATGTCAGCTCAAGGTTTAAATAAGAAGGTGCATTTATAACTTAAAGTTAAATTCTTTTGCCAAATACATCGAAGGCTGTGTATTCTGTTTATGTCAGGGTCATAATATTTCAGAAATAATTTTGTGTACTTCAAATTTTGTGTCTGCTTGTTATATTATAGAAATAAAGCTGTAACCTTATTTTAGTTGTTAGTTTTAGTTTAAGTTGATCTGCATTACAGTAGTAGCACAAATGGTATGTCTTAGGTTCATATATGCATATTGCAGTTGCTTTTACATTTTCCACTCACTTCCTTAGCATTGAACAATTTTTCTATTGCAGTCTAGTTCAAAACGAGAAATTCGGTATGTGTATAGTCGACGTCCTCGAACCAAAGAATTACCTGCTACTGAAGCGCCTTCCCAGACGTCCCAGCCAGATAATCTTACTTCTACACCTCCCACTCCTACACATCTTGCTTTGGATCTTCCTGCTGCCCGAAGGTAAATTTCACTTTTTCTGAACACCTAATTTAGTCATTCTCTGCCTTTATTCTCTTTGTTGCATCTCCCCTTCCCCCTGAGCCATTTTACATGGTTACTGTTTGTTTTGAAAAAACTGATCTCCCAAAGTCAACTCGGATTTTAATCTAATACGCGAGTGGATCCAATTTGGTTGAACAGTGTTCCTCTCTATACCTTTGCACTTTTAAGCATTTTGTTAGGTTGTACGCGCTGCATACCTTTATGATTTAATGTGCTCTTTAATTTTTTACAGGTATATTAGGAATGGAAAATGATAATATATTGGGAGGCAGCAAGTAGTAGAATGGAGGCTGGGGACATCACCATTGATGAAGTGCAGTAGTACCAGAGCTTAAATGCATAATGTACTGTGTAGTTGAATATGTGATGTATGATATAACTGTAAAAACATGCACTTTGATCGAGAAACTGTGATAGTTCCGATTCCAAATATTTTTTCTACAAGCTCTTCTTTGTATAACCCTCTTATCCTGCAATTTTTTAGTTTACCTGTGTTTTTAATTGGGATGTGATTATGCAATTATATATCTGCGATAAAAACAGAAAGATTCTCTGTGAATGAAAGTGAAGGAATTGTATCTACTGATATAACAAGTAAGTTATGATGATCGGTCAAGAAAATGAAGGGAACTGAAGATGATGGCTGGTCATGTTCAAGGTCTATGCACCTACATATATTGCATTATATCAATGTGCAATTACCTTTGCCCTGAATTCATATTTTCGTGTTTCCACTACTTCTTACTTAATATCCCCAATTGCCAGACATTTTCCTCTACATAAAATAGCAGCACCAAAATATCGTGTAAAGCAAATCCGCATAAAAACCATGAAAGCATCTCAAGTCACGCATTCAGGCCTATCCGATATCGAATTTAACATGCAGTTGACAGGAAAAACTAAGTCAAAATATATATATACAAACTTGCTCATAAATACATAAGATATGCTTTTCAAATAACATAAAAGGGTTTTCTCCATTTCTATCTCTTACAATTTCCTTTTTGCCCGTTCCTGTAAAATCTGTTCTGTGTTTTAACCAACATTTCTTTTCTTCACTTCCTCCATTGTTTCTTCATTTCCGTCATCCGTTCTTCTTCTCAGCCCCCTTCCTCGTAATTTGTCTGGTGTCTTATCCGACAACTTTTTCCTTCCTTTCCTCCTTGGTTCCTCCTTTCATGTCTGTTCTATTATTTTTCTATCTGAACACCTCCTTTGTTGCATTTTGTTCTGTGTCGTATCCAACATTTCTATTGCAAAATTTCGCGCTGCTGGTGTTTTGTACAATACGCACGTAGTTCGAGTAGAATAAGTTTCTTAACCGGTATTAAAATAATTGGAAGAAGATATTAAAATATTGGTATTAATATATTGAAAGAAGATATTTATTTCAAAATATGCACAATTACAGAAACAAAATTGTATGATACATGCGCTTGAGCCAAAAAATAATTAAAACAATATCTTCAGCTTTGGAAAAAATTTCCCTCAAATATTCCGAAGAATACTACAAATTTTATTGCTTAATCTCCACTATTGTTAACACGTTCGATTATATATAGATTAGAGATGCAAATATTGCATTAATGGAAGATCACAATCCAAATATACTAAACTAAGAGTTTGCATGCCTCTTTGAAATACTTATAAATTAGGATCAAGATTTCTTCTTTAGCCAAACAAAATCTGAAAAACAAGCCTTGCATATATCTGTATTTTACCTCCTTTGTCTCCATATATCCATGAAGCTTTAGCTGCAATGGCTCGAGCCTCCAATTCCTCGTTCTCATCCAACTATAAGGCTCGTTAGTACAAAAACTGTCATACGCCTCTGTTAGAAAATTAGGATTTTATAACTTAATTTTAATTATGTTCTTGATGTTAATCCTAAAATCTAATGATTGTAAATTGTTCAATAATATTTGAACTTAAATTTTCATGTATAATTTTAAGAATTTTCTTAATGAAATCTATATAAAATGAGAGTTGAAAGTAGCTAGAAAAATCTTGGAATTTTTGAGAATGTTTTGTCCTATATTGAAATAAATAAGGGTGGTGATATTTGCACACCCTAAATTGATTGTTGCACACCCTAATAATTAATATTACAAAACTAACCTCAATGAATACTTACTTTAAAGTTTTCATTTGCTGCTATATTCGCACTATCTGTATATCTTTCTGCCTTTTATTATACAATTTTTTTATGTTTATTTTTAATTTTTTTAAATTATATTTATATTAATTCTCTTAAATATACCATTTATTTAATTTTATATTATACGTAAAAAAGTTACTCTCTCTGTTCTCCTCATTTCTTTACAAATAGGGTGTCTGACACACATTTTAAGATGCATAAAAAAAATAGTTTAAAACTTTTTTACGATTTTATGATTTTAAATAAAATTGAATGTTTAAATTTTTATTCAATTTTTTTTTAAAAGAAGTTATGCAACTATACTTTGCATGCGTCTTAAAATGTGTGCTAGACATTTTCTCTGGAATGTAAAGAAATGAGAGATACGGAGGAAGTATTATACTAATGTAACCATGCAAGCCAAAGTTTTCAAACAATAATTCCGACATATATGCATATGTCTGTATTCGTAATTGTCGATTCAGATACATATTATATCTACATTATTTCAGATATATATAATATCCATATTTTCTAGGATACGAATGCAATTTTTTTGGACGGGTATCAGGTTTTTTGAATTTTTTTTGATGGCCCAACCTTACTAACGATAATTTCAGAATTTTTTTAGGATTAAACTGAAATAATATTTTTATTTGTGTACAAGTCATGAAAGTCATGGACCCTGAAATCTCTTTTTTCTCAAAAGATTCCATTTTATTAATACAATGAAATTATATATATAATTTGTATTTACTCTAAATATAATATTTATATAAGAAATCGGTAATTTTAATTTATTATATCAACATTTGTTCTTGAATTATCTTTATCAATTATATTGATTTGGATACAAAATATTAATTTCTAAAAAGTAATAGCTCTACGTATTTATATGAATAATAAGTTTAAGCATTTTCACCTCTTTGACTTTAAAAATATATACTATAATATAATAATTGGAATGATTATATTTTGGTTCAACGGTTATTCTCCTATTTTAATTATTAAAAATAAAATTAAATAGTGTTATACACATGGTAAACTACACAATTGCTATATTACTTAGTCTCCTTATTTCTCTATACAACAACCAAAACTTATCGTACTAAACTACGATTACAGTTACTTTCTAATTTTTTTTTATTTTTATTATAAATCTATAATTATTATATATTTATAGAAATATATTAAAATTAATACACAATTTGGATAAATAAAATTTAAAATTTATTTTAATACTAACGGAACCCGTGCATCGCACGGGATTTAAGCTAATAATAATAATAATTAAAATGCTAATAATTCGTCACTTACTCTAAGATTTAGAGCAAAGTAACAAATGAATTGACAAAGAGTTTGAATGAAAGGAGAATAAATAAGGGTATTATGGTCAAATAATTGATTTAGGGTGTGCAACAATTGATTGGGGTGCGCATATATCACTACCCATAAATAAAGGGGGTTGTGTGCTTTATATGGTATCACACACATGAGTAGTATACAACTACTAAGGTGTGTGATGGTCCATTGTGTTGTTATGTGCTTCACGCACACACACGTGCGCCTACAGTGGGTGATGATTTTATTTATTTAAAAATTAATTTTAATTCAAATTTATTTATCACTGACTGGATTATAATTATTACAATTGTTGGGTTGGGTTCGATACTGAATTGGGCTAAGTCACTTTGTTAGATGGCTTAGTCTAATTCATTGAACCTGGACATGAATATAATCTGATATGTAACTGATATATATATATATATATTCAATTAAAATTTAATCTGATAATAATGTGGGTGTTAAGTGAAAAGCTGTTACAAATATTTTAAATTCAAAATCTAATCAGTTTTGATTTTATATATTAATGGAGCAGTTTAATTCATATATTAATTATGCGGGCAGTTTCACTTTTCCTCTCCTATAAATAGAGGCTAAAGTGGATGTATTAGACACACCACACAACATTCTTTTCTCTTCTTCCTCTCTGCATTTCTCTCCCAAAAACACAAGTGTGAAGTGCTGTTAGTTAGTTTTTCCGGCGACTGAGGTGCTAGTCGAAGTGGAGGTTTTATTGCTGCTGTTAACACAAACTCCGAGCTATTTTATCCTGATGGAGATATTGCACGCATCCCAAACGTAGCAGGTAGGGGGTAATATTCTCTTTAAGAGCAATCAGGGCTTCGAGCAAGGCCTGGTGACTCAGCTATGATCTTCTTTTCTTGGCGTTCTGTATCTGTGCACAACCATTATTTTCAGTCACTGTTGAAAGCTATGGTTTCGGGTACAGCTTCGTTTTTCTCTTCGTTATTTCAGTTACTGATTTTGTTTACATGCATGTTTTGTTTTGTTAACTGTGGTCTTGGCCTGGACTTGCTTAATTTTTTATATACTTGCCTCTATATTGCTATATTTGTTAGTGAGATCTACAACATTCTTGAAGAGAATATTGGTTATTTAGAATTTAGCATAATGGTTAACGAAAGTGAGGTTATCGTTGGTGGTGGTAGCGGTTCGGGTGCAACTGCTGGGGCCATTGATTGGACCACATATAGTTTCCCACAAGTTGTTGAACTAACCGGTTTACCGGAGAAATTCAACGGTGGCATTGGCTTTTCTCGCTGGCAGAAAATGATGAAGTTGTAGCTGGCTATAAAGGGTCTGTGGCCGGTTGTGGAATATGAGAAACCAGTAGTGGATCAAGAAAAGGCTGTCACAGTTAAGGCTTTTGCGAAGTGGGCTGAGAAGGATGGAGTGGCTAGGGCGGCCATTCTGGCGGCACTAACAAACACTTTGTTTGATGTCTATTCTTCTGATGCCTACTCCGCAAAACTCTTATGGGAGAAGCTGGACCAGACACATAATACTGACTCACAAGGTCTAGAAAAGTATTATGTGGCAAGGTTCCTCGAGTTCAAGCTGGTGGACAATAAGTCCATGACTGAGCAGGTGCATGAGTTCGAGATGATAGTGCATGCTTTGAAGGAGTCTGGAATGGACCTCCCGGAGAAGTTCAAGGTGATGAGTGTGATTGAAAAGCTCCCGAAGTCTTGGAAGAGTTCTCTCTCTCCCTGAAAAGACAGAAAGGAGAGATCACCTGGACCAACCTTATCTCGGTGCAAGAATAACACAAGTCCAAACAGGGATATGTGATGCCGACTGAACACGGTACCTCGAAGGTAAACATAGCAACTGTAGGACAGAAGAGGAAGGCTTTTGCTAAGAAAGCTAATAGTAATAAACCTAAGAGTGACAAGGACAAGGCCAAGAAATCCAAGGCAAACTAACCATACTGGTCTTGTGGGCATGTTGGAAACTGGAGTAAGGACTGCCCTACGAAGAAAGCGAAGAAAACCGAGGTTGCGCAAGCGAATGTTGTGCTTGGAACCGCAAGTGGGCCTGTAGTGAACATAGTCGTTGGTGAGGCTACGGCTTCTGAAACCGACGTTGACCGGTATGTATCCTACAACCCTGTAATATTTTCTACCTATCTGTCAAATGAATGGTTGATAGATACTGAAGCTAATGTACATATTTGTGCTAATATTAGTTTATTTGTATCTTATCAACAGAGTCATAGCCTGACTGTGAAGATGGGGAATGCTAGTGCTGCTCAAGTACATGGAGTTGGAAACGTGGATCTGAAGTTCCCTTCAGGGCGTATTCTATCTCTGACGAGAGTGCATCATGTTCCCGACATGCGTAGAAATATAATAAGTGGAAGCTGTTTAGTTTCTAGTGGTTTTGAAATTTCGTTCAAATGTAATAAAGTAGTTCTTATTCACACTGGTACATTCTTTGGCAAGGGATACTTGTCAAATGGTTTATTTGTTATTAATTCGGATCCCGTTTTGGGAAATTTGAATAATAATGTTATTCCTTCTATTAACTGTATTGAATCCTCAAATATATGGCATGTTAGACTAGGTCATTTAAACTTTGATGCTCTTAAGAACATGATGAACTTAGAGTTGATTCCAAAACATACCATAGAAAAGAATTCTAAATGTCAAGTATGTGTGTCTGCTAAACAAATAAGGAAACCTTTTCATAACGTTGTTAGAGATTCAGACTTGTTAGATTTAGTACACACAGATATTTGTGAATTTGGTGGTGTGTTGACCAAGGACCAGTTTAGATACTTCATTACTTTTATAGATGATAGTAGTATATACTGTTATGTTTATTTACTTAGACATAAGGATGAAGCACTTAGTAAATTCATTATATATAAAACTGAAGTAGAAAAACAAATTAGTAAGTTAATTAAAAGGTTGAGATCTGATAGAGGTGGTGAGTATACGAGTAATGCTTTTAATGAATTTTATGCAAATAATGGTATAGTTCATGAAGTTACTCCACCATACACACCTGAGTCTAATGGGGTTGCTGAGCGAAAGAACAGAACATTTAAAGATATGATTAATAGTATGCTTATTAACTCTGGGTTGCCTAAATACATGTGGGGAGAGGCTCTAAATACAGCTTGCCATATTTTGAATAGAGTCCCTCTGAAACACATGGATAAGACACCCTTAGAGTTATGAAAAGGCAGGATGACTAGTCTTAAGTATCTTCGTGTGTGGGGGTGCCTTGCTAAGGTGCTTGTTCCTGAACACAAGAGAAAGAAACTAGGTCCAAAGACTGTTGACTGTATCTTTCTGGGCTATATTGAAACCACTACAGCTATGAGATTTTTAGTGTTAAAATCTGACATAGATGGTATAGTGGCAAACACAATAGTTGAATTTCGAGATACGATATTCTTTGAGGATGTCTACCCTATGAAGACTGGAATACCTGAAACAACTGCTGAGGAACATCCTACACACACATCAAGTTCTATTCCTGATCATGTGGAAAAGATGACAAATGTGGGGGCGGAACCTAGTAGTAGCTCTATTCCTAAGGAAGTAAAGGAACCAAAGAGAAGTAAGCGTGCAAAGGTAGTCAAGGATTTTGGAGGTGATTTCATCACTTACAATATCGAGGACGAACCTTTAACTTTCCGACAAGCTATGGATTCTTCTGAGTCAAGGCACTGAAAGGGCGCTGTGAAAAGTGAAATTGACTCTATTGTTTCTAATGGAACATGGGAGTTGGTTGATCTCCATCCGGGGTGTTCTACTATTGGGTGCAAATGGGTCTTTAAAAGGAAGTTGAACCCTGACGGCTCAATAGACAAGTACAAAGCTAGACTGGTAGCTAAGGGTTTTAAGCAAAAGGAAGGAATTGATTACTTTGATACATACTCTCCGGTTGCAAGAATGGTAACAATCCGAATGCTTATAGCATTGGCTTCAGTTCATGGTCTTATCATCTATCAGATGGATGTAAAGACGGCTTTTCTTCATGGTGAACTTGTAGAAGAGATTTATATGGATCAGCCTGAGGGATTTGTTGTATCTGGCAATGAAAGGAAAGTATGTAAGTTGATCAAGTCCATCTATGGCTTGAAACAAGCTCCCAGAGATTGGCATAAAAAGTTTGATGAAACTGTATTGCCTTTCAGTTATAAGATTAATGAAAGTGATAAGTGTGTCTACACTAAAGTTAAAGGTAATGAGTGTGTTATTTTGTGCCTCTATGTGGATGATATTTTACTGTTTGGAACCAATATTGAGATTATTAACGAGACTAAAGAATTCTTGAAAAAGCATTTTGAAATGAAGGATATGGGTGAGGCAAGTTTGATTCTTGGAATCAAACTGATTCAGTCCACTGAAGGAATAACCTTGACTCAATCTCATTATATAGAGAAATCTATACTTGAGAAATATGGTTATTCACAATGTAGAATCGCTAGTACACCCTATGATTCGAAAGTTGCCCTTGTCAAGAATACTTGAGGAGTGCATGTGTCTCAGTTAAGGTATTCTCAGATTATTGGGAGCTTGCAGTATCTTGCTAACTGTACTAGACCAGATATTTCATATTCTGTGTCTAAGTTGGCTAGATATACAAGTTGTCCAAATAGAACTCATTGGGATGCTCTTGATAGAGTACTTAGATATCTAAAAGGCACAATTTACCTTAGTTTACACTACAGGAGATTCCCTGGTGTGCTTGAAGGGTACAGTGATGCAAGTTGGATAGCTAAGAAGTCTGGTTCCAATGGAGTGACTGGATACGTGTTCACCTTGGCTGGTGGAGCAATATCCTGGAAGTCAAGCAGACAGACTATAGTTACTCGGTCTACTTTTGAGGATGAGTTGTGTGCACTTGATGTCACAGGGACGGAGGCTGAATGGTTACACGGACTTATGTCTGCGATACCTGTAGTAAGCAGACCGCTTCCTGCTATTGCTATTCACTGTGATAGTCGAACAACTATCAACAAGATTAGCAGTAAAAAGCATAATGCTAAAACTAAGAGACACATCCAAGTTAGACTCAAGTTTATAAGGAGTTTAGTGAATGATAGGATCATAGCTATAGAGTTCATAGGAACTCAAAATAATATAGCTGATCCTCTTACTAAAGGACTGGAACCTGCAGTGGTCCTGAAGTCAAGGTTGGGGATGGGACTGTCAACCCATCATAATTCATCAACAGTGGGAACCCAATATACATGAGAGGAGATCCCTCGAAGTGTATTCAATGGGTAATAACAAGCTATAAGGATGAATTGGTAGTACATTTGCTACATAGATGATAATATAGTATTTGAGTCTATCCCCTGTAAACCTAGAAGGTACTGACACTGCTAGAAAAGCAAGAGTGTTAAAACTCTGAATGGGGTCAAGTCATTTGACGAGATAGAGGCAGTATATCTCTGGAGATGTCCAGCTAAGCGAATGTAATTGTGTGGTCGCAATTAAAGGATATGGTTGATCCTTGAAGCATTCGACGAACAGGATCGAGACATGACCATTAATGTCTCAAAGCCGTAGATTGGCACCATAGCCTTTGACTTGTCGTCGTCTATGGAATATGGTTATACAAAACGGATTAAGATTAAAGGTGAAACATTCCATCTGAATCCGATAGCCATTGAAGTAGAGGATTTATGAGGGTTCAAACCCGGAAGGGTACCGACTCTGAAAAACAAGTCATGATGGAAAATTAATTACATTTCTATATGGATTTGTGGGGGATTGTTAGAAAATTAGGATTTTAGAGCTTAATTTTAATAATGTTCTTGATGTTAATCCTAAAATCTAATGATTGAAATTGTTCAATGATATTTGAACTTTCATGTATGGTTTTAAGAATTTTCTTAATGAAATCCATATGAAATGAGAGTTGAAAGTAGCTAGAAAAAGCTTAGAATTTTTTAGAATGTTTTGTCCCACATTGAAATAAATAAAGGGGGTTGTGTGCTTTATATGGTATCACACACATGGTATCACACACATGAGTAGTATACAACTACTAAGGTGTGTGATGGTCCATTGTGTTGTTGTGTGCTTCACGCGCGCGCCGCCGCCGCCCCGCCCCGGACCGGGTCGAAGGGCGAATTGGGCGAATGTCTCGGCGTCTCGCGTACGCGAAGCGACCTGGGCGAGGATTTTATTCATTTGAGAATTAGTTTTAATTCAAATTTATTTATCAGTGACTGGATTATAATTATTACAATTGTTGGGCTGAGTTCGATACTGAATTGGGCTAAGTCACTTTGTTAGTGGGCTTAGTCTAATTCATTGAATCTGGACATGAATATAATCTGATCTGTAACTGATATATATTCAATTAAAATTTAATCTGATAATAATGTGGGTGTTAAGTGAAAAGCTGTTACAAATATTTTAAATTCAAAATCTAATCAGTTTTGATTTTATTTATTAATGGAGCAGTTTAATTCATATATTAATTGTGTGGGCAGTTTCACTTTTCCTCTCCTATAAATAGAGGCTAAAGTGAATGTATTAGACACACCACACAACATTCTCTTCTCTTCTTCCTCTCTGCATTTCTCTCCCAAAAACACAAGTTCGAAATGCTGTTAGTTAGTTTTTCCGGTGACTCTCTCCCAAAAACACAAGTTCGAAGTGTTGTTAGTTAGTTTTTCCGGCGACTGAGGTGCTAGTCGAGGTGGAGGTTTTGTTGTTGCTGTTAACACAAACTCCGAGCTGTTTTATCCAGGTGGAGATATTGCACGCATCTCAAGAGCAGTCAGGGCTTCGAGCAAGACCTGATGACTCAGCTATGATCTTCTTTTCTTGGTGTTCTGTATCTGTGCACAACCATTATTTTCAGTCACTGTTGAAAGCTATGATTTCACGTACATCTTCGTTTTTCTCTTCGTTATTTCAGTTACTGATTTTGTTTACATGCATATTTTGTTTTGTTAACTATGATCTTGGCCTGAACTTGCTAAATTATTTATATACTTGCCTCTATGTTGCTATATTTGTTAGTGAGATCTACAACAACATCTCCTCGTTTGCGTTTGCTGAAGGCTGAATATGCACATAGAATAGTTTTATACGTCTGTTTTAACCTCCACATACGCAAATAGATTATTAGCATAATCATCATAGACTCATAGTATACTTACAAAGTTGGACTGGAATGAGCAATTGAAAGCTTGTACACGAACCATTGCGGTTGCCGCTTGTTGGACCTATGGTTGTGTTGAGCACTTTAAAACCTCGGATATAACCGAATGTACTGCTAAGAGAAGTGGGGATTGAACGATAAATCCCTCCTTCCCATTCAATTCTCTACATGTTTTTTTCGATACTCCGCACGTATTTTAAAATGAATATAAAGTATACTTTCATAATTTGTTTTTTAATTTTTCTTTTTTATATTAAGATTGAGAAATTTCAAGGTATGCAAAGGTAGCCATCTTCATCTTTGTAGTCATTGTACACCGATGATATCTGTTTCTTAACTATAACAGCATAATATAAAAATCAGACCAGGATTCCAAAATATATTGTTCGATTTCATTTTAGCAATCACACATTTATATATGAAGGGAACTCACAGACAAGATCCTCGTGTTTCAAAATCACAAATAATGAATATGTCTTCGACCTTCTTTCAACTTTAAAGATCTTATTCCAAATCTCAACAAAAAGATCCGCAA
Organism: Apium graveolens; assembly: GCF_009905375.1. Classification (NCBI taxonomy): domain Eukaryota; kingdom Viridiplantae; phylum Streptophyta; class Magnoliopsida; order Apiales; family Apiaceae; genus Apium; species Apium graveolens. The sequence goes on along the minus strand of NC_133649.1, from coordinate 11,074,727 downwards.
GATGGGAGTCAGCTCGGATATGCAACCTATATACAAGAAATAAATTGGTGACTGATGAGCATTGTTAAAAAAATGTTCAAGAGAAAAGATGCTACATGATTAAGTTGAGCACTGATGTAAGAACTAAGAAAGCATTCATATTTGTAAGATATCCCGGAGAATTGATGTGATAAAGCTTCTTATATTTTAGTTAACTCAAAAAGAAAAAACGAAATTAGCAAGGGTACGTAGATACCTATTTTCTGCATTAGGAATTGAACTACTATCAGCCTTTTCTACAATCACCTGAACACAAAACTTCGATGTCAATTAAGAAAAAACGAGTTACAGATAAACCATAATCAATGTAGCTGCAACCTACTAGTAGCTTCTTACGCGGTATTTTATCCGGACATGTCCCTCTAATGCAAAAAAAAACCTGCTTGCCTCTCTTCTGAAATAAATAAGATAAAGTTGATACTTAGGCACAACTGTTCTGCAGGCTGCAGGAAAATACAAGTTTTTTGTAAATCACATGCATTAGTCATTATATTCCCTACCATATAATTTCCATCAGAACTCAATTCCCTCCCCCCCCCCATATACTTGCATATGATAGTTTTAAAAAATTCTGTTCTCGATTCAAACTTTTACACAGAAAAAGAGTAATTTTTAATAATTATACGATTCCAGATTTAGCTAGCTTGTAGTTTGTACTTGACTTGCTGTAAGTTGATCCAACATAACCATAAAAGCAAAAAAAAGTGAGGAGCTATGATGAAGATATTTCAATTTTTTATATGTACAACAAGGGTATGAAATAATTTGCATAACATTTCTTATTCCATCAATACATCAAGAACATATAAAAAAGGGTTAATTGCATAGTGCATCCCTTTGGTTTAGACCATTGTCACTTTGGTACCAATAGTTTGAACAATTGCACTTCGCACCCCAGACAAGTTTGGGCACTGCACTTTGCACCCTTTCCGTCAATTTTTTTAATAAAAGGGTTAAAATGGACACTTTTTATAGTTGAAGGTCTAAACTGTCAAAAAAAAATTCAGGGATTAAGATGAAAAATCTGTTGAACTTCAATGGTCAAAATGTAATTAAATATTGACATAAAGGGTGCAAAATGCAGCGCCCAAACTTGTCTGGGGTGCGAAGTGCAATTGTTCAAACTATTGGTATCAAAGTGACAATGGTCCAAACCAAAGGGATGCACTATGCAATTAATCCTGTAAAAAAATTAGGAAAGTTGCAACCAAATTGTATGCAAAAAACCAAAAAACTTACTACACACGTGCAAATATACATTTTGTGTAACCAATAAGTCCTAGTACCTTAAAAATTTATACTTATATATGATATGATGATAATAAGGTCTGCCATTCTTTGGTTTATATTCTGCACAAATATCAATTTCACATAATATATATACATACATATATATCCTTAATTTCGAAACTTTCCTTTCTTTTCAAATAGTGTCAAAACATAAGATAAAGTTTATGTGAATTAACCCTTACAACTTTATAACCTATTTAATAAGAATAAATCTCATTATATGTCATAGTGTGTTCCATATTCATTTGCATTGTCTCTGGACTAGGCCTGTATTTGTATATCCTAGAGTTCACAGTTCAGAGTTCAAAACATACAAACCTCATTTCTCTCCTATATAGTAGAACATATCACTCAATAGTCTGTTAATTGGACATTATTCACAGCAATAACAACTTCTAAGATAGCCAGACAGACTATTAAAGGCTGGAATATTAATGTATTTATGGACCTAGATATCCAGATCTAAATCTAACAAGCGGAAGCAAAACTTGCAGAGGCTAATAAACTAGACAACAGCCTTGAATATAATCCACAGTTTCAAAAAACAATACAAACTCTATGACCAGAAAATCAGCACGCTGAGGCCCAAGGATCTCTGTTTGGGGAGGGGTGAGTATCAAAATGTTTCATCAAGTTGTCGTCGAAAGGAGGAATATTTCGGTTATGAAAATTAGATACTAGACAACAGCCTTGCATATATTCCACAGCTTCAAGAAACAATACAAACTCTATAACCAAAAATTCAGCAGGCCGAGGCACAAACCGTAGATAGATGGATCTCTGTTTGGGGAGGGGGGAGGGATGCGTATCAGAATCTTTCATCAAGTTGTTGTCAAAAGGAGGAATAATTTGGTAATGAAAATTAGACCCCTATGCATATTGTCTTAACGGGGATCCATCAAAAAATATCTTGTCTGATATCTCTTTCAACTAGAGGAGTTAGCAAGTTGGAGACTTGTCAAAGTAAAATAGCTACATTCCCCCTTCATCACATTTACCTCAAAAATAGGATGCTTTCAGACCAACATATTTTAGGCCTATTAAACTTATCAATTGCACAATCGAACTACTCCAAAATATCCTGTCTAATAGGATGATGGATAGTCTTATCACTGGTTTCATCAGGAAAACAGTTTAAGTCTTTAAGAACTATATTAATCAATTCAGAAATCATCAGCGACCTTAAACATTAAAAATAAAAAGCTGGTATCATCCTCAAATGGACCTTGAGTAGGTCTATTACAAAATCGAGTGGGGGTCCTCCTCCCCCCGACCCACCTACAACTATGCTACCTAAATTAAAATGGATAATGTGAGTACTAGGATTTTTAGCAGTTTCAAAATTTCTATCTTAATCAATGGCTCGCCTAAATGCTATAGATAAATTTTAAACCACTTGGAGGCCTGAGACAAGAGAACTGCTGCCCCCTCCCTACTTCTTAACATCTTAGGCGAAGGATTGAATATGATACAAAGAGGTAAAAACAAAAACCTATATAAAGATATCAGGATAGGCAAGGAAGGTTCGGGATGCATACATCTGCAGTTTGTTTGCAAATGACATTATCTAATCCTCAAGGATACAAAGTCTGTTACAGGGACTAAGAGAATCTCACACTATTTGCAACAATAGTGTGGTTTGAAGATTAATTTTTCACGAGAAGTGAACTCTACACAAATAAGTACACTACTCGACAGCCAAAAGAATGGATTGATATATTGGGACACTGGTATGTAGAATTAGTACCTGGCCACTATCATACATTGGTATTCGGTTGAATACCTTCGTTTAATCGAGATCTTATTGTTACTCAATCTGGCCTTCAGCATAATACACTGGTTCATGAATTAATCAGGTCGGGTGACTGGCGTCTTCCACTGCCAAACTCCAGACATCACATACATCACTCATATATTACCTGGCTGGCTAAGTTTGACTATCCTGCTTTTGATTTAGAAAAGAACGACCTGGTTCTTTGGAATGGTATGTTACTATATAAACTCAGAATCTGGAAATTTGGGACACTATCCGGTTACGTTTGTTTGAAGTTCCCTGGCATCACTTTGTGTGGCACAGACTATCAATCAACAGGTACGCGCACCATGAATGGATTCTTTGCCATGATCGTTTGTACACTCTTTCCCAGCTGGCTTCGTTTGGTCTTCAGGTAGATCAGCACTGCTATCTCTGTGTTGGGGGGCATTGAGGATTCGAGTCACTTTTTCATCACATGTCCTTCTAGCAGTTTTATTCTTTAAAAGCTAGCTTCCCTCCTTGGTCCAGCTGGTAAATACGTTTTGGACAGATTTGCTAGCAGCTCAGGTTTTTGTTATCATTTGTGTAAAGAAATAAATGCAAGCTCACGATAAAGGCTGTTTACGTCCTACTAAATTGCTAGATGGTATTATTGTGAATATTAGAACGTAATTGTCTAGTTCAAATTGGTTTATTAAGCATCCCAATTCTTTTTTCTTTAGTATTTGGCTAGATGATTCTGTGTAGGACTCTTGGGGTTTAGGGTTTTTCTTCCCATTTTTTGCTTTCTATTTTCAATCTTCTTGTTGTAGATTGATCATAGATAGTCCTCTCTATGGTTTGTCATAGAGCACGGGTTAACCCCTGCATATTTTTTTTCTTTCTAATATATATACCATTTAGCAAAAAAAGGATGAAAATTACACATAATAAAGAAAGTAAAATTCAATCATAATCTTCAAAAATGGAATAGCAAGCAACTTTCAATGGTCGGCAGAATGGTCCCACATACAAAAATTATCATCACATATCTCACTCGTCAATATTCAAACAGGACAAAATTCCAACTAATAGCATTTTTAACAAGGCGATATGATAATACCTACATCGAATGTGAACGGAATACTAGGGAGTTTTTCAATCCTCAGACAAAGGAACATGGCAAAATACTTTTTTGGTAGTCCTCTGCTCAAGAAGAATCTTCCACCTACTCTTGCATTTCCTCCTGCAAGTTTTTCAAAAACATTTCTTTATGTTTAGCGAAAGCCAGGTAACTCCTCGTCTGAAGAAAAATTAAATTTTAAAGTCAGAATTGCACTCAAAATCATAACAAAATCAATATATTAACTGCATTTAAAGAAATGAAGATGACAACTACAACAGGTGACATACCATCGAGAAAAGATTACAAACGTAAAGAAGGATGTCTAGATCAATAGCAATCGGAAAAGAACTTAATTGACATAATAATGCAACAAAAAAAATTATTATACATGATAATGGAGACTAAAGTACAATTAAATTTATCACCGCCCTTCGAAAAAATGAATAAGTTCCGTTCAGCACCTACTTTTGAGTGTAACTATATATTAGACGGAATCTCAAACATATTACCCCCACTAGTTCCTAGAATTCATTAAAGTATACACCTCACATAAAATGATGATTAGGTCTCGTAGTCCTTGTTAGTTCCAAGGTTTTTATTATATAAGGATATGTTTCCAGTTTTTTCTGTATATGTCCTAAATTTTCAACAAGTTGTTTCTTCTCAAATGGTTTCAACATTTTGTTATTAAGTTAATATTAATGTATCCACAAAAATTTAATATATACGGAGTCAATACATCTCATTATATTTCATGATAACTCTTACACATTATGCCTATTTTAAATTTACAAAGTTGATTTTCCTGATGAAGTGTGTCACAGAATCAATTTAATTTCTCACGAAAAACTTAAAAACAAAAGAGAGCATGATATTGAAAAATAACATTTAAAACTGAAGCAATATTTAGGGTTACAATATTCTCATACGGAGTTTTTCCAAACATAAGACACGAAATCACCAAACTAAAATGTAAAAATATGAAAATATATTAACAATTTTTTCGAACAAACACAATAACCAAACATCACTTATTATATATTTTTCCTCGATACATCAAGTAAATATATAGCGATTGATGCTCTCACTAGATCTACAATCTTCATGAGTCTGTCAAGCTAGAGTGTAACTAGAATCCCGGAATTACAACCAATGAACTTTGTATCGTTGAAAATAACCATGATCAAAATCACATGTGCCACGATGACCGGGCTAATTAAACCACTTGTGAGAATAACATACTCTTATTTAGATTTGTATAGATTAAAAGAATATACTATCCAGAATTTTGTTTCAAATAGAATATAAAATTTAAGAATAAAAACACATATCGGCCCATTTACTTGAAACTCAAAAATGTCAAATAAGGTAGGGAACTAAAATATTTGGATATTGATATACTCGTCGACTAAACCGCGCTTTGTCACGGCTATATAATAGTTTTTTAGAAATTCCAAATCTAGATAAAAATATTGTACAAAATAAACTATTTACATATTTGTTTTGCCAATTTTGTGTCCTATTTTCTTAAGATGACTCCCGATATAATAAATATATACAAAATTAATACTTTTTTGGATACATAAACAAGTTTTCTAAAAGATCGTGAAATTTGGATTAAAATAGGTCATATTATGTCACCTACTAGTTTTCGAACATTTTCATCAGATTTTGAAGTTATTAGAATTTATTTTACATTTGCATATCAAAGGGTCTTATATTCTTTTATATCATGATCGTAAGAATAAGTGCTTAATCAAAGTCCTAAAATAAATTTCAGATGTCATTCCCAAGGAAGCCTCTAGTAAATAGAGCTCGTTCCGCTACTCGCGCTAATTAGCCAGGAAAACTCATTGTGGGGAAGGCCGGATCGAGCCCTAGATTTTCTTGGAAATGGAAAGATCTAGAAAAGGCGGCCAACCTCCCGGAGAGAGCGATGTGCATGGACCAACTCTTTACAAGTTGGCCCATTAAGAGTGTCTTGCGAGTGGTACCATTACCAACCAAATGATTGTGCAACTTTTTAAAGTATGATGAATAAAATTCTTATAACTTATATGATACGATGGAATATCTACTAATAAAAAAATGGTACTTTATTTGAATTTCCTAAAAAGCTTGGAATTATGATTCCATTATATAAATCTTTAGTGTTCTTTAAAGGTATACTGAGCATAAAGTAAAAAAAAATGAAGAAAGAGAATAAGTTTATATTTCCAAAACAATTCTTATAATAGAAGTATTACGATAAAAAAAATTAACTTTCACCGAGAAAAAGAAAATACTATGAATGGGGCCCACCAGATTTGAGAAGATACACCAACATACTAATTTTTTTGAAATCTAGAGTCTTCAAGATTATAACACACGCTCCTTGTTTTCACAAAAAGTCATACTTATTTCACCCCTCTCTCTATCTCTCTCCCTAAAATATACATACAACCTATTCACACACACAACCCTCGCCAAAAAGCTCTATTTCATCTCTCTCGATCACAATCAGGTATATTTCTCTATCTATTCACTAAATTTTTCCGTCGATCATTTTATGTATCTATTATTTGTACTTTTTTTTCATGTTTTTAGTGTCTTAAAGCTGAATTCATTTGTACATTCGTGGTTTTCGAGTTTATTTGTTGTTTATATACATGTTTTGTTGATTAAAATGATCTAGCGATTATATGTTAGAGTTTTAATACTGTAAAATGTTTTTATGTGCTTTTTAAAGTTTTTGTTGATGCGATTGTTGTTTTCGTGTGTCTAGTGAATATATACAACGCCTAGACTTGTCTATTGTTTTTGGTATATTTGTTGTTATATTTGCGTATATTATCTTACTTTTTTCGGCATTCCAACTATTATTTAGTCATTTTAAAGGGTTTTAATCTTAATTTATGTCCAAATTTGTGTTTATCATGTTTATTAGTTGTTTATACACAATTTTGTTAATTAAAATAATCCAAGGTTTATATTATCCTAGGTTTAAATACTCTAAGATGTTTTTTGTGAATTTTTTATGGTTTTTGTTGGTGCAGGTGTTGTTTCCGTGGGTCAAATTTATGTTGACATCTAGACTTTTCCATTATTTTTGTTATATATTTGATGTTATATTACATATACTTTCTTCTTCATTTTTGTGATTTTAAGGGTTTTAAGCTTAGTTTATGAATACATTTGTGTTTTAAGTGGTGATTATTTGGTCATAAACATGTTATAGTGATTGCAATGATTTAGAGTACATATATGTCGGGATTTTGATGTTGCGAGGTGTTTTTGTTTTTGTGTATTAAATGTATGCAAACACTATATAGACTTGTTTAATGTTTTAATTTTATCCATGTTATGTTTCTGTATATTATGCTATTTGTTTCTGTTATTTGAACTTGTTTTTTATTTTCACAATTTTTAGGATTTTATGTGTAATTTATGTGTACTTTTGTGCATTTCAATGTCTATTAGTAGTTTATATACATTAACTACTAAAGATTAGAAGGTTAGAGTGTACATCTTTTAGAGGTTAATACTGTCTGCAAGGTGTACGTGCATGTGTGGTTTTTGTTGGTTTGATTGTTTTTTTATCTGTATGTATACACCATCTAGACTTGTTTGATGTATCTGTCATATGTGTGAGTCTGTGCTGTTATACCTTTGTATGTTAACTTATTTGTTTCTGCCTTTCCGGTATCCAAACTTTCTTTCATGATGTTATAGGTTTTATGGTTAATCTTTCTGCAGATTTGTGTTTTTTGTTTTAATTGTTGTTACTTGTTTGTGTATATGTTTTGAGGATATAATTTTTAACCTTAAGTAATTAGTTCATATATTTAATTGAATGAGTATTACATTGTTAGCTTCTGGGGATTTATGTTTGTTTAATATACTGATTGTTTAATTTACTGTCTTTTTTTCCAGTTCTATTCCCATACAATATCCGGTTATACATTGTTAGAAGGGTCTTAAATGTTTTTTTAACATTTTTCTATAGGCATGGATGATCAAAATTTGGAGTAATATGTGTGCGGATTATTGTGCTTTGATTGTGATAGTGTTGTAATGTATAGGGTCTGAGCATGTCAGTTTTTTGTTTATGTTATTGTTATCGTTCCTTTTATGCTAAATATATGCAGGGTATATCAAATTTTGGTGCAAATAGAAGTTTATAAAAGTTGAGACTTTCTGTCATTTAACATGTTTTTTTATGATAGGTGTTAAACAACTATTGTGTCAGGAACTGTGTTTTGGGAATTTAAACGATGAGTTCAAGAATAGGGGGAGGATCTGGTGCAAAGCTACCTACTGCTGGTTCAACTGAATCGGGCAAAGGAAAAAATGTCGCTCAAGTTTCTGATCGCTGGGCTGATCAAGTGGTTGATAGGGTATCAGCCGTAAGTCTCGATTCTGAACAGGATGGAGGTTGGGAGGAGGTAGCTAGAAAGCCCAGAAATAGATTTGTAGGAAATGTGGGGAATCAGAACTCCAGTACGAAAGTTTCAGGCAATCCCTGGACAGGAGCTAAGGGACCTTCTAATGCCTGGACAGGAGCCAAGGGACCTTCTAATGCCTGGCCAAGAACTAAGCAGCCTATCAATGCCTGGGCAGGAAAGGGTTCGACCAATTCCTTTGCAGCACCAGCAGGTGACAATAGAAGGCCTACTGGAAGAGGTTGGAATCCATCTTCTATAGAGTATGTGAACAATTATGATCAACCAGCTGTAATACCACCTCTTGAGAAAGGGTGGCAATGGTGCAGTAACCCGTCTGAGGTAGAAAAGGTGTATCATGTACCTGCTCTCAACCCTGCCGATGCTACAGATGACAAAGAGGACGAAAAATATGTTGATAAAAGTGGTGAAGAAGAGGATTTTAATATTGAAGATATTAATGATTCGGATGAATACGACTCTGATGAAAGCCAAAAGAGTCACGAGACTTTGAAGAAGAGTACATTACTTAAGAGTTTCTTTGAAACCCTAGATGAGATGAAAGCAGAGGAAATTAATGAACCTGATAGGCAGTGGCACTGCCCAGCATGTCATGGAGGGCCCGGTGCTATTGACTGGTATTGTGGACTGCAGCCCCTGATCACCCATGCTAAAACTAAGGGAAAAAGAAGGGCAAAGGCCCACAGGCTACTTGCTAAACTGTTGGACGAGGAGCTGCGTAGGAGGGGAAGTTCTGTAATCCCTGCTGGAGAAGCCTTCGGAAAGTGGAAGGGTTTAAACCAGAGTGAAGTTAAGGATCGGACCATAGTATGGCCTCCTATGGTCATTATCATGAACACCCAACTCGAGAGAGATGAAAAAGGAAAGGTAAATTTTCTTTTAATATGCTATTGGATAATGCCCCTTATGTATTAAGTGACAAATAAAGCTTCGAATGTGAAAGAGGCCTACCGTGTGGTGAACAATCCTTTCTTTGTTTGTTTGTTCCTTGTGCTTTACCTTTTAACTTAATATTGCATTTTCAGTGGATTGGAATGGGAAATCCCGAGCTTCTTGAGTACTTCAATAATTATGCAGCAGTGAGATCACGGCACTCATATGGCCCGCAAGGGCATCGAGGTATGAGTGTCCTCATCTTTGAGCCCTCAGCTGTTGGTTATTTTGAGGCTGAGCGATTAAGCAAGCATTTCGAGGAACAAGGAACGAACCGTGAAGCTTGGGATCGTCGACATAAGCTGTTTCTTCCTGGCGGCCAGCGCCTGCTGTATGGTTACATGGCACAGAGAGGAGATATCGATAAATTTAATCAGCATTCTCAAGGTGCACATTTTACCACCATTACTTGTGTTAAGAGTACCTCTTTCCTCATTTTCCTCTTCTTTAGTTAAGTAGATTTTTCTTATCTTTAATTTGCTAGGAAAATCCAAACTTTTCCTCTTCTTTAGTTAAGTAGATTTTTCTTATCTTTGATTTGCTAGGAAAATCCAAACTCAAGTTTGAGATGAGATCTTACGAGGAGATGGTAGTTAACCCAATGAAGCAGATGAACGAGGACAATCATCTCCTCCACTGGTACAAGAACGAAGTTGTGAAGGAAAAAAAACATTCAAAAACGCTTGAAGAATCGTTTGGTGCTTTGACTGAGAAATTGGGCAAGACCCTGGAAGAGAATCGCATAGTGCGACAGAGGACCAAAATGCATCACGAGCAAATCAAGGAGGAGGTAATCAGTGATCCTTTATAACAGATAGGGAATATACTGTATGACTTTTTAAACTCTGTGCAAGTGTATATTGTCTTCTGATGCACAATTCTCTTACAATCGGTATCTCCAGTTGTCACATCTTGTTATGTCACATCTGAGTTGTATGCTTCATTTCTCTAATTGCAGAGATTAAATTTAATTATTTTTTAAGAAAAGCAATTGGGTGCATTTTTAACTGATGTTGGGAATTTTATTTTTCTTCAGATGGACATTCAAGAAGAATTTTATAGAGAGCAACTCAGGCTAATTAACAAATCCAGCAATGAGAGGGAGGATATTTTTGAGAAGATACAGCAAGAGAAGAGGGAGAAAATTAAGATCTATATGGAAAATTCTTCTTCAGCAGCCGATCGTCAATCCAGGTACAATGCAAATAGTATGTGAACAGTGTTACTCGTGTATATGCATATCTTCTTTTCTATGCCATAAAAAACCATGGTAAGATTTAGCTTATGTTTAACACGGGTATTTTAACAGTTTCTGCATGTTGGTGATGTTAATTAGCTACTAGTTGTTGGACCTTTGGCGCTGTGTGGATGTTAAGTGTGAGCATGGTCATAATTTTTGTATTTTGTGAAGTATCAATCCCTTGGGTTTGTCTGCATGTCATGTTGTAGATTGATTTCATTTCTAAATTGTGTTACTGGTTTTGGTTACTAAGTTTTAGTTAGTATGTAGTTATCATCTTCCTCTATTGATTCTTGATTGTATTATTTATAGATTGCATCTTGTGTAACCTTTTCCGACTGAGCTTGTAAGCCTTTTATGTGTCATTGTGGATGCAGTTTATAATAGTGTAACTAACTGCTAGAACTTGTGCTAAATATGTTGTCTGCTAGTTGTACCGTGTGTAATTGTGTAAATGCATTAAAAAATCTAAAAGGAAAGAGTCATTTTTCACTGTTATTTACTTGTTTTCTTACTGTTTAAATTCGTAGTCATAATTGGTTATTTGTGTTTACACCTCTTCTATATTTGGGTTCGTGAAATAGGATCGAGCAAGGTGCTATGTTGATTTTCTCTCAGCAGAAAGATATGGACAACTTTGCTGAGGAAAGGGACAAACTTTTCAAAGATCTGGAGAATAGGAAGGCAAAGCTAAGGAAGCAGAGATACGAAGAAGATGTAAAGCTGGAAAGAGAGTTTGATGAAAATTTGGCTCGGCTGATGGGGAGGTACAGCTGTAACAGTTGAAGGAAGAGCACCAGATTTTTATGGGGAGAGATTGATAGTGATGAGGAGAGCAGCAGCAGCAGCGGCGGAACATAATCTTAAATAAATGGATTTTAGAATCATGAAACTATTAAGCTTTTGATGAAAACTTATGATATGGAGCTTTAGGCTTCAAATCGCAACTGCCTAGAACTAAAAGATTACAAAAAGCAAGTTTCAATTTGCTTTTCGTGGGATTATGATGGATTTTTTGAATGGTTCTCTTTGATTAGCCCCATTATAATATGGTTGCTGATCAATGGTAATTATAATCATTTCTCATGGTCTTGCACTTGACCATTCTATATATCTATAATTGGTTTCTTTTGTACGACATTTGGCTGACCCTTGTGCACTTGAGGTTATAGAGATGCCCATTGCAAGGGCTTCTGCAGCCCCCACAAGTGCCACAAACTCCCTTCTTAGGTTAGACATCTACCACATGTCATCAGCTTATGCTGATGTAGAGAACTGAAATACATGTGCTAGACATCTACAGAAGATATTTCACAGCTGTCATACTGTGTATTTAGTTAGCCAAAGCTGCTCCGTTGTTTAAGCATCATAGTATTGCATGTATAAGTAGCTCAGGCGGTCAGGCATCATGGTATTCCATATATAACTAGCTTCTTCGTTTTCCCAACTATTTAAAAAAAAACATGCGATATTTTTATTAGAGTACTTGAGTTGTAACATGGTTTTATAAAAATAGACCCGCCTGACCATGGAAATAGCTAGTTAGAGGTCGCAGAACATAAAAAGTCTTAAATTACTAAGCTTAAGTTAGCTACATCAGACTTTTCACTTTGGAACATCTTTCTCATAAGCTGTTGGTGGCACAATCGAGGTTGAGTGAGGTGCTACGTTGATTTTGTCTCAGAAAAAAGTTATGGACAACTTTGCTGACGAAAGGGACAAACTTTTGAAAGATCTGGAAGATAGGAAGGTCAAGCTAAAGAAGGAACGGTATGAAGAGGATTATAAACTGGAGAGAGAGTTTGATGAAAATTTGGCACGGCTGATGGAGAAGTACAGCCGTATCAGTTGAAGGAAGAGCGCCAGATTTGTCATCGTGAGAGAATCATAGTGATGAGGAAAGCAGCAGCGGAACATAACTAACATTAATGGATTTTAGAAACATGAAATCGTTAAGCGTTTAACGGAAACTTATAATATGGAGCTTTAGGCTTCTAATCGCAACTGCCTAGGAATAAGCGATTACAAGAAGCAAGTTTCAATTTGCTCTTTGTGGGTTTTTATGATGAAGGATATTTAAATGGTTTTCTTTGATTGGCCCCATTATAATATGGTTGCTGATCAATGGTACTTTGAATCGTTTATCATGGTCTGGCACTTGACCGTTCTGTATATCGATGATTGCATGTTTGTACGACATTTGGCTGACCCTAGTGCACATGAGGCTATAGGTGTGCCCATTGCATGGGCTTCTGCAGCCCATCTACCACATGTCATCAGCTTATGCTGATGTAGAGAACTGAAGCACGTGTGCTAGTCAAACGTGCCTACAGAAGGTATTTACTCTGTGCAATTCTAAAAGATTCTTCTTAGAATCATGTTTGTGTGGTTTATGACTTCTATAAAACTTGAGGTCAAGTTTTCTTCAACAAGGGAAGAACGACGGGGAACGAAAATAAAACGAATTTTTATATGTATTAGTAAATATTTCAATTAAATGTAGTAGAGAAATTAGTGCATTTACTTATTTTGTGGGGCTAGTAGTTTACTTATTTTATGTGGGCTAGTAGTTAACTATATTCGTACTTATACACAATAATCCTAAGTCTTAGCTTAGCTTTCTAGGTTCCGTGTTTCTATATAGTTTCTATCGGTAATCGGGTATGTGGCGATGTTTCGCGGAGAGGTATTTTGTCGCTGTCTGCCGAAAATGGAGAGAAGAGAAGAGAAAAGATAATTTTAAAATTTTCCTTCCTAGGTGTGCTCCCGAGTTTTTTGGCGAGAGAAGAGAAGTGATCAAGAGAGAAAAATTCCTATAATTTTCCCCCAAAACTTTCTTCCCAAAAATGGGAAGATTTGGAAAGATCCTCTCACATTATCTTCTTTTTCATAGTCACTTTCTCCTCTTTTTACAAAAACTCGGGAGCACACGACTGATTTATTTTCTTCTACTATTTCTCTTCTCTTCTCCTCCCATCCCTTCTCTTCTCTTCTCTCCTAAAAAATCTCTAGAGCACAGCGTTAGTCTTCAAATGTTGCTGGGGCAACCAGACCAGGACTACCTGTGATGGGTAATGGCACAACCAGAAGAGTGACTTGTTTATAATATTTTTGATATCCAACTAAATTAGGAGTTGGTTGGAATTTTAGTAACTAAAAACCTCACTCTCTTTCAGTTTTAACAAATACTTGAACGGATATCCCCCAAGTGAAATATATGCAGGATTGTACGTTATTTTAAGTATATAAACTCTAAGTCTAACCTAATTATATGATAGAAAAATATGAACTAGAACATATGATGTAGACAGAAAACCATGTACATGGTAGGTAATTTTGTATGAGCATAAAATTCAAAGAAATCATGATAACAAAATTCTAGGAATACAACAAATTACCACATTGCAGCATATGCTTAAAAAAAATATTATACATACTAGCACAACTTAACATCTAACCTCTTAAGTGTGAGCAATACTCAAGCAGCTGCGCATGTTTATGGTTGAATATCTTAACTCTTAAGGGAGTTGGTTCCAGTACCGCATACCTGGCAAAAATGTAAAAAATTAACACATCTCAAACAATTACCAATTTCTCCATACGTGTTGGTTAAAATAAATATGAGGCGCTCATCAAGATATTATGCTCTGTGTTAACCATATAACTCTCTTAAGTGCTTCACAAACATCACCTCTTAAGCGGCAAATCAGTAGATTTTCTACTAAAATTTATCATATTTCCTAACAAGATATTTAGGAAGAATATAACGCCAAAAACTATGAAAGAAAAAATTAAATAAAATTGGTAATACTACAAAAGGGATGAGCAAATCATATAATTTATAGAATTTTAAGATTTTTTTCGTTACGTAAGTTTCACCCATAAATATTAGACAGCTATAGCATTAACATAGTTAATTGTAGCCATCCTTTGTTTACAATGATGCCTCATCTCCCTTCCTCCAAAATCATAGCACCTCCTCATACAGTCTCTCTTTGTTATTATTTTTCCTTCATATATCTTCTACCACTAGTCACATTCCCAATAACAGATAAGCATTTTAGATATCTTGTGCGATTTACTAGAAAATATTATTTAACAAAATTATCACATTATAACTAGAAACTTATAGTCATCCGAGTTATTAATACTTAATATTACTTCAAGCCTTCAACATAGTTCTCGTAAAATATTTACTTAGCTATAAACTTTAAATCCGTAAATAGCAAGGCATCTAAGTAAGGCACAATTTTTATGACCGACTTTAAAAAACAATCAAACCTAATTAGCATGTTATTAAACTACCATTATCATGAATGTCCACAACGATCACCCTCGTGAATTAATTTGTTGTAGTTCTATGAAATATAATCCTTGTTCCATTGTCCCCTAAACAGGCTTATGAAATATAATCCGTGTTCCCTTATCCACTAAACAGGCCTAATTTAAAAAATTCTCAACAAACTCGACCTTTCATATTTCATAACTAATGTACTTGGAATGACAACAATCACCTTGTTCTACTCTACTAAATATAGTCATCTATCCATTATTCACTAAACAGGCTAAATTTAAAAATTCTCAACAAACTCGACCTTAATTATTTCATAACTAATGTACTTGGAACGACAACGATCTCCTTGTTCTACTTCTACTAAATATAGTCATCTATCCATTATCCACTAAACAGGCTTAATTCAAAAATTCTCGACAAACTCGAACTTTCGTATTTCATAACTAATGCAATCAAAATTCCGAAACCTTTTCCACAATTTATCGATTTCTTCGATAAACAAAACACTTTAACAAACACAATTTAAGCTATATACAATTAAATAATCGACAAAACAAACAAGTGAATGATAAAATACATACAAGAATAACTGATGTGTTAATATACATACAAGTGTGTGTACTGTACCAATTAGTGAAGAGTTCCGGCGAGTTTGGCCACCGATAACTGAGGCGAATTAGCCGGAATTGGAGCTTCATATTATATTACTCGCCGGAGATATGTACATGGAGCTTCCTATCATATTACGATATGTATCGTATATGCAAATGCGATATGTTCAAACTCAACTAATTAGTCAAACAATTAGTTTAAATAAAACTAATGTTAATACAAAATCCAGGAAAATTAAATAGTTTACAAATTGAGAAATTATCAACTTTACAAAGTCGTTTTTTTCTGGTTGTGCATGTGTAAATAATTAAAAAAGAAAAAAATTAAAAATTCTATATTTTTTAATTTTACTTGCGATTTTACAATGATTTAAAAATATTTGTAAAAGTACAGTTTGCAAACAAAATCACTCACATATATAGCTTATTTTAAGTTTCCTTAAAAATAATAGTATCTTTTTCGATTGCATTTGAAGTTGAATCGAGTTGTAAAATCATATTTTTGCAAATTTTTTTATAAATTCATATTTTGACAAATAATTTTTTTAAAATAATACCTACTTTAAAAACCTCTTAAAAATATTTTTGATACATTTTTTAAATAAAGTGATAAGTTGCGTAAGAAAATAAGGACATCAAACATTGGCATTCCCACTTAAGGGCAATGAGTGAAATTATATAATGACTCAATTCCTAAATATACATAAAAGAATATATAATAGTATGAGCTATTTTTAATTATATTTTGATGTTTAGTGACTACTTTGACATAAGAAGAGGGTAGTAAAAAAAATTATTTTCCCTTAGAATAATCTGCAAAATACGAACTTATATTCCTTTTTTCTATTTTTTGTCGAGCAAACATATATATATTCTACACTCTTGAATAAAATGTATTCTAAAAACTAAATAGAGGCTCTATTAATTGCCATATTTCATACTACTATTTAATATCATTTTCCTCAGGCACATACTCGGACTTATGGACACAATTTTGAATGAGTTTAATGAACTCTTATTTATAAATGTTGCACAATGAATCAACGGTCACAAAATTTGTGTATCATGTAGTGAGGTTAATGTAATGTACGAGAATTTTTTTTAAACTGGGTCTCTAACACTGGAACACATAAAACTGAATTTCCACTTTATTTGCTAATATACCTTCTTCACCACTTTATCTCGTTATCCAGCGTCTCAGTTGAGCATTTCACATGGAAATGCCGGTGGCACTGCTCTAAAACAGTTGTCATCGTAGGCGCAACAAACAGACCAGACATTATTATTCATCCAACACTGCTCAGGCCACGATGACTGGACCACTTAACATACATCCCCCTTCCAGATGATGCTTCTCACTTTCAGATTCTCAAAGCATGCATGCGGAAGTCCCCTGTCTCCAATAAAGTAGACCTTCTAGCATTTGCACGTTATACGGTGGGTTTTAGTGGTGCAGATATAAGTTTGCCGGTGATCCTGCAAATATTCCATTCAAGAAAATATTGAGAAGGTAAAATTCTAGTATAACCTAGTTAAACTTTAAAGTGCATTGCGATATATGTATTGCATGATATTTGTCCACCATAATTATGTTTGAGATCTATTAGTCAACCGTTGCTTTTCTTTTAGTCACGGTTTGAAGGGTTACAAGCTTCCTCTGGTATATCGGAAACCTTTATTTTTATTACATTGGGTATGTAGGTATGCAGTACTGCATATCTAATGAGTAGCCATGCTCCATATTCACTTGCATTCTCTGCACTAGGCCTGTATTGGTATCTCGTAAAGTTCAGAGTTCATAACATAAAAACCTCATTTCTCTTCCATACAGTAGAACATATCAATTAATAGTCCGTTAACTGGGACTATTTATAGCAATACCAAACTTCTAAGCTAGCCATACAGACTATTAAAAACTGGAATTTAAAAGTATTTGAGAACATAGACATCCAGATCCAAATCTAGCAGGAGGAAGCAAACTTTGCAGAGACTAATAAACTAGAGAACAACCTTGAATATAATCCACAATTTCAACAAACAATACAAACTCTATGACAAAAAAATTTAGCAAGCTGAGGCACAAACCATAGATATATAGATCTCTGTTTGGGGAGGGGGAGTATCAAAATGTTTCATCAAGTTGTCGTCAAAAGGGGGAATAATTAGGTTATGGAAATTGCATACTAGACAACAGCCATGAATAAATTCCACAGCTTAACTCTATGACCAATAATTCAGCTCGCCGAGGCACAAACCAAAGATTTAAGGATCTCTGTTATGGGAGGGGGGAGGGGGGAGTATCAGAATGTGTCATCACGTTGTCAAAGGAGGAACAATTCGGTTATGGAAATTAGATCTCTATGCCTATTATCTTAAAGCGGATCCACCTAAAAGGAAAACTCGTATGATTTCTCTTTCAACTAGAGGAGTTAGCAAGTTGGAGACTTGTCAAAGTAAAATAGCTACATTCCCCCTTCATTACATTTACCTCAAAAATAGGATTATGGATAATCTTATCGGGAAGAAAAGACTGGTTCCATCAAAGGGAAGACAGTTTCAGAACTATTTTATCGATTCAGAAATCATCAGCGGCGTTAAATATAACAAATAATACGCTGGTATAATCCTCAAATGGACATTGAGAAGGCCTTTTACAAAATCGAGTAAGGGTCTCCTCTCGACTGACATACAACTATGCTACCTGAATTAAAATGGATCATGTGGTTGAAAGGATTTTTAACAGTTTCAAAAGTTTAATCTTTCGCCTACAGATAAATTTTAAACCACTGGGAGGCCTGAGACAAGAAAACTGCCGCCCTCCCTACTTCTTAACATCATAGGCGAAGTATGGAATATGATACAAATAGGTAAAAATAAAAACTTATATTAAAGGATCAGGATAGGCAAGGAAGGTTCGCATTGCATACATCAGCAGTTTGTTTGCAAATGACAATAATTTAATCCTAGAGGATACAAACTCTGTTACAGGGACTAAGAGAATCTTACACTCTTGCAAGAAATATGTGGCTCGAAGATTAATTTTCACAAAAGGTGGACTCTAGTCACTCTACCCAATTAAGTACACTACTCAACAGCCAGAAGAATGAATTGATATATTGGGACATTGGGTTGTAGAATTAGTACCTGGCCACTATCATACCTTGGTATCCCATCAAAAATTACACATAAAAATCAAAAGTAAAAATTCCATCATATACTTAACAAATGCAATAGCAAGCAACTCGGCACACAATTTAGGTTCAGGACTTTAGGTAAAGCAGGACACAATTTAATTTCAGTTGGTTTACCACAAATACCAACAGGTATGGAGACTTGTCAAACTAAAATACAGGCCCGACTCTATAAATAAATAGGCCCCTGCTAAATTTGACTATTTGGGCCCCTTAATTGAAAAAAGTTCGGTCTATATATAATTTCAGTTCTTTCTTAACAGATTACTTTTCGCAGTTCCTGAGAAAGAGCAAGTAGGAGAAAATTACCAAACTCTTTTTTTATGACCTTGTATTTGCGCTTCTTTTCTTTTATTCCCCTTGCAAAGCCAGGTTCTATTTTGTCACTATACATATAAAATATATATTCTACTGGGCCTAAACTATATGTGGCCCTGGAAATTTTGGACCCTGTGCAGTTGGGCTGACTGCACAGGTTAATTGTCGGCCCTGCTAATTAGTTGTATTCCCCTTTTATCACATTTACCTCCAAAACAGGATGCCCTCGAACCAACATATTAGTCTTCCCTTTGAAGAACAGACTAGTTTATCAAAGGAAAGACATTTTCAGAAATATATTAATCAATTCAAAAATCAACGGGTTTGAAAATTTCAAATAAAACCCCGGTATAATCCTCAAATGGACCTTAAGAAGGTTTATTACAAAATCGAGTGGGAAATCCTCCATTGACACACTTACAACCATGCTACCTGAATCAAAATGGATCATGTGGTTACAAGGATAATTAGCAGTATTTGAATTTCTATCTTAATATAAATTTTAAACCACTTAGAGGCCCAAGACAAGGGGACTGCAGTCCACCTACCCCATAAAAACTTCATTATAAACGGCTTAGCTATATATGAATTTTAAACCACTTGGAGGCCCGAGACAAGGGGACTGCAGTCCTAACCCCATAAAAACTTCCATCACAAACACACACAAAAAGCAAACTTAAAGTTGTCTTTTGTAATCACTTAGTTCTAGATTTCATCTCAAGTATATGCTAAGCTATTGTGATTTAAAGCCTAAATTGTCCTCTCACAAGTTTTATCAAAAGTTTATCCGTTTTCATAATTCTTGAATGCATTTAGCTTTTACATCTAGTTGTGTTGCAGCTCTCTTCCAGACTCCTCTCTGGATACATCCGATACTCTCTTCCAAACTCCTCTCCTCGGGACATATTGGCGCTCTCATCAGGTGTTTATCAAACTCCTTCTCTAGCTTGAGATACTCTCCATAGTGCTGCCACTTCAACTTAACCGTTCATATCTTCAAGATCTTTTAGAAGCAAATTCTCAAAGATATTTTTACTCGAGTTGAAGTTTCCGAAATACAATATTCTTCTTGCCTTCTTGATATTATGTTTGTGTGGTTTATGACTTCTATAAAACTTGGGGTCAAGTTTTTTTCAACAAGGGAAGAACGACGAATAAAAAAAATAAAAGAAATATTTTATTTGTATTAGTAAAATAGTTAGGTTACATTCATTTTGTTTATGCCTCTTATTTCCTTTGGATTTCTAAAATAGGATTGAGCAAAGTCCTATATTGATATTGTCTCAGCAAAAAGATATATGGACAACTTTGCGAAATAAAGGGCTAAACTTCCAAAAGATCAAGAGGATAAGAAGGCGGGGTTATAATGGCAGCACTACGATGAGGACGTCAGCATTTTGATGAAGAGTTTGCTCGTCTGATGGAGAAGTACAGCCGTGTTGATTAATAAGAAGAGCGTCATATCTGTCTTGAGGAGAGGAGTATGGAAGAGAGCAGCATCAAAACAAAATCTAAATTGAAATGCATTTAAGGATCATAAAAAAGGTTAAACTTTTGATGAAATTCGTGATAGGATGCTTAAGTGTGTATATCAACACTACTTGGTGTATATACTTGAGATGAATCCTATAACTAAGTGATTACAAAAGACAAGTTTCCATTTGATTTTTGTGGGTCTCTGTGATAAAGGTTTTTTTATGTGATTTTCTTTGAAAGACCGTTTTTATGATGAAGGATTTTTAAATGATTTTCTCCAAAACACTCATTTTGTCTATCTTGCATCATGGTTTCTTAGACAAGATTGGAATACATGAAAGTTTGATATGTGTATATTAACACTTTCTTCACAAAGTTATTATAGTATTTTTTTTATTCAGTTTTTTACAAAATACTTCACATTATCTTTAATTTTACATTATTAGACACATATACATGTCATGTCAATCTTGCTAAGAAACTATGACACAAGATATACAAAAAAAATGCTTTAATGAAAACCATTTAAATAAACCTTCATCACAAAAATGGTCTTTCAGAGAAACCCGCATAAAAAAAACTTTCATCACAAAGACGCTGAAAAAACAAATTGACATTTGTCTTTTCTTATCACTTAGTTCTAGGTTTCATCTCAAGTATGTGCTAACTGCTAATCAGTTGTGATTTAAAGCCTAAACTGTCCTATCACGAGTTTCATTAAAAGTTTATCATGTTTTATAATTTTTGAATGCAATTATTTTTAAGATCTAGTTGTGTTGTAGGTCTCTTCCATACTCCTCTCCTCAGGACACATCAGACACTCTTCTTCTTAACCGACGACTGTAATATACCACGTCTTTATCAAAAACATTTTCTAGCTTGAGGTCCTCTCTCGACCCTTTCTATCTTCAAGACATTTTGGAAGTAAATTCTCGAAAGTTATTTTCACCTGAATTGACCATTCCCAAGTAGAAGATTCTTCTTGCCTTCTTGGTATCATATTTGTGTGGTTTATGACTTCATTTAGTTTACGCCTCTTCTTTCCTTTGGATTCCTAAAATCGGATTAAGCAAGGTGCTACATTGATATTGTCTTGTCTCGACAAAGAGACATATGGACAACTTTGCAGAATGAAGGGATAACCTTCTAAAAGATCAAGAGGATAAGAAGGCGGAGCTATAATGGCAGCTACGATGAGGACGTCAAGCTAGAGGAATTTGATGAAGAGTTGGCTCGTCTGATGGAGAAGTACAGCCGTATCGATTAAGAAGAAGAGCGTCATCTCTGTCTTGAGGAGAGGAGTATAGAAGAGAGCAGCATATAAACAAAATCACAATTGAAATGCATTTAAAGATCATGAAAACAGTTAAACTTTTGATAAAACTCGTGATAGGATGCTTAAGGATGTAAATCAACACTGCTTAGTATATACTTGATATGAATCCTAGAACAGAGTGATTACAAAATACAAGTTTCAATTTGATTTTTGTGGGTCTATGTGATAAAGGTTTTTTATGTGGTTTTCTTTGAAAGACAGTTTTTATAATGAATGATTTTTAAAATGGTTTTCTCTAAAACACTCATTTTGTCTATCTTGCATCATGGTTTCTTATACAAGATTGGCATGACATGAAAGCTTGATATGTGTATATTAAAACTTTCTTCACAAAGTTATTATAGTGTTTTTTACTCAGTTTTTTACCAAATACTTCACGTTATCTTTAATTTTACATTATTAGACACATATCATACATACATGTCATGTCATGCCAATCTTGCTAAGAAACTATGACACAAGATAGACAAAAAAGATGCTTTAAACAAAACCATTTAAAAAAACCTTTATCACAAAAAGGTCTTTCACAAAAACCCGCATAAAAAACTTTCATCACTAAGACGCAGAAAAAACAAACTGAAACTTGTCTTTTCTTATCACTTAGTTCTAGGTTTCATCTCAAATATGTGTTAACTGCTAATCAATTGTGATTTAAAGCCTAAACTTTCCTATCACGAGTTCCATTAAAAGTTTATCAGTTTTCATAATTCTTGAATGCAATTATTTTTTAGATCTAGTTGTGTTGCAGCTCCCTTCCATACTCCTCTCCTTATGACACATCAAACGTTTTCTTCTTAGCCAATACGACTGTACTTTTCCATCAAATGAGCCAGAACTTCATCAAAAACCTTTTCTAGCTGAAGGTCCTCTCCATAGCGATACCATTTCAACTCGACCCATTCTATCTTTTGGAAGCAAATTCTCGAAAGTTATTTTCACCTAAGGTGACCTTTTCCAAGTAGAAGATTCTTCTTGCTTTCTTGGTATCGTATTTGTGTGGTTTATGACTACTGTAAAACTTGGGGTCAAGTTTTCTTCAACAAGGGAAGAACAATGGACAACAAAAATAAAAGAAAAAATTATTTGTATTAGTAAAATGGTTAGGTTACATTCATTGTTTTTACGTCTCTTCTTTCCTTTGGATTTCTAAAATCGGATTGAGCAAGGTGCAACATGGATATTGTCTCGGCAAAAAGATATATGGACAACTTTTTGGAATGGAGGGATAAACTTCTAAAAGATCAAGAGCATACGAAGGGGGGGCTATAATGGCAGCGCTACGATGAGGATGTCAAGCTAGAGTATTTTGATGAAGAGTTGGCTTGTCTAATGGAGTACAGCCGTATCGATTAAGAAGAAGAGCGTCATATATGTCTCGAGGAGAGGAGTATGGAAGAGAGTAGCATCAAAACAAGATATAAATCGAAATGCATTTAAGGATCATGAAAACGGTTAAACTTTTGATGAAACTCATGATAGGACGCTTAAGGCTGTATATCAACAGTGCTTAGTATATACTTGAAATGAATCCTAGAACTAAGTGATTGCAAAAGGCATGTTTCATAAATTTTTGTGGGTCTATGTGATAAAAGTTTTTATGTGGTTTTCTTTGAAAGACTGTTTTTATGATGAAGGAATTTTTAAATGATTTTCTCCAAAACACTCATTTTGTCTATCTTGCATCATGGTTTCTTGGACAAGATTGGAATGCCGTTATAGTTTGATATATGTATATTAAAACTTTCTTCACAAAGTTATTATAGTATTTTTTTTGTTCAGTTTTTTACCAAATACTTCACATTATCTTTAATTTTACATTATTAAGCACATATCACACGTACATGCCGCGCCAATCTTGTATAAAAAACCATGACACAAGATAAACATAAGGGAGCTTTATAAAAAAATATTTTAAAAAAACTTCATCACAAAAACGGTCTTTCAAAGAAAACCGCATAAAAAAAACTTTCATCACAATGACGCAAAAAAAAAAAATTGAAACTTGTCTTTTGTTATGACTTAGTTCTAGGTTTCATTTCAAGTAATTGCTAACTGCTAAACAGTTGTGATTTAAATCCTAAACAATCCTATCATGATTTACATTAAAATTCTATCTATTTTCATAATTCTTGAATGCATTTAGCTTTTAGATATAGTTGTGTTGCAACTCTCTTCCGACCTCCTCTCCTCGGGATGCATCTGACACTCTTCTTCTTAAACGATACAATTGTACTTCTTTATCAAATAAGCCAGGTCTTCATTAAAAACCTTTTCTAGCTTGAGGTCATCTCCATAGAGCTGCCATTTCAACTCGACCCTTCCTATCTTCAAGACCTTTTGGAAGTAAATTCTCGAAAGTTATTATCACCTAAGTTGACCTTTTCCAAGTAGAAGATTCTTCTGGCCTTCTTGGTATCATGTTTGTGTAGTTTATTACTTTTATAAAACTTGGGGTCAATTTTTCTTCAACAAGAGAAGAACGGAGGACAACGAAATTAAAATAAATTTTTATTTGTATTAGTAAATATTTTAATTATATGTAGTAAAGAAATTAGTGTATTTACTTGTTCATTTTACATGGGTTAGTAGTTTACTATTTTTGTCATCGTACATATTAATCTCAAGGCATAGCTTTATTTTTTATTTTTTAATTTCATTGTCATGGACCATTAGCAAAGCAAGTTTTTTGAACTTGATTTTTTCTGTTGCATTTAATTAGATGCTGCATTATTTAATACAATGGAATTGGAACTGAGATGTGAATGTATTACGATGTAGGTGATCATCAGTTCATGTCGTGTTATAATAAACATTTTTTCAGGCTAGTATGTTTGGGGAAAACGTTGTATGAGAATTATGTGACACCAACTTATATTTGTATCAGCAATTTGGGTTTTTAATTTTATATATTTGACTTTCTCTCTATGTTTTATGTTTATTTCTATTAGAATATCTCATGATATATTAATTTCCATTCGTAACACACTTCATCATGGAAATTAATTTTGTTACTTTCTAAAATGAGCACGATCCATAGGAGGTAAAATATTACGAAATAAACAGATTTATTTCTAAAAAAATTCTATCCCATTTAAAGAACGAAATCCAGGATAAAAAAATTCTTATGATCTATAAAAAATCTAAATTAGAGCTTCGTATCCCCACTGTTGAATAAATGATTATCGTAACGATTCACCAAAATATTCTTCAAAAAAATATATCTTTCTCTTTGCTTCTATCTGTAAATTTTTAGTTTTTCCTAATACAACACATCTAGTACAATTATAGAAGGGCTTCAATTTCACACACGTATTCACATATGACCCACCATTTTATATACTACTGTTTACCTTTAAAAGATGAACTTTTGGACACTCTTCCTACTTGTCAAGTACATGCGTGACAACTCTTACGCATACGTCGTCACTCCTTCGCTTACAACAAAGGTATTGTTTTAGGAAAAACCTCAACCATTGCATTTTTGAAATCTTATTAGGGGTCACCATGCTATAAATAAATGCAAAGAGTCAAAGACCCACATGGTACTTGCTAGGAGTTGCGTATGAGGTGAACCTCTGTAATACGTGCGGAACAAGTCCTCAGACAGAAAGTGGAAGGGTATAAATCAAAGTGCTATTAGGGATCGGGAAATAGTATGGCCGCCTATGGTAATAATTAACTAGACAAGGATGACAATGGAAAGGTAAATTTTCTTTTAATATGATATTGGATAATAAACCATTAATTTATAGAGTGACAAATGTAGCTTCCAATAGGGAAGCGGCCTATAGTGTGATGATCATTCTTATACTTGTCTTCCTCGTGCCTTTCCTTTTTAAAAGAGAGACCCGAGCTTATTTACGAATACCCCACAATGAAAGGAAAGAAAACTTTGAGAAATTATAGAAAGATAAAAAAAAGAATATGATAATCTATATAGAAAATCCCTTCTTCGGCAGCCGATCCTCAATTTAGGTAAAATACAAATAGTATGTGAACAGCGTTACTCATGTTTATGCATTCTTTTCTGTCAAAATATAATAAGCCTACCGTTCTAGTATTTTACATGCAAAAACATGAGCAACGCTGTTCACATACTATTTGCCTTTAACCTGAATTGACAATTCGGTGCCGAGGAGGATTTTTCATATAGATTATCATCTTCTCTCTTTTGCCTTTCGGTATCTTCTCAAAGTTTTCTTCCCCTTCATTACGGACTTCGTAAATAAACCCGAGTCTCTCTTGCACAAGGAACAAACAAACAGAGATAGAATTGATCATCCCAATGTAGGTCGCTTCCCCATTCGAACCTATATTTGGGTGCATTGTCCAATATCATATTAAATAAAAATTTGTCTTTCCATTATTATCCTTGTCGAGTTATTTATTCATGATTGTCATCATAGGCGGCCACACTATTTCTGTATCCCTAACAATTGTTTGGTGTATACCCTACACCAAACAGAGATAGAATAAACCCGAGTCTCTCTTGCACAAGGAACAAACAAACAGAGATAGAATTGATCATCCCAATGTAGGTCGCTTCCCCATTCGAACCTATATTTGGGTGCATTGTCCAATATCATATTAAATAAAAATTTGCCTTTCCATTATTATCCTTGTCGAGTTATTTATTCATGATTGTCATCATAGGCGGTCACACTATTTCTGTATCCCTAACAACTGTTTGGTGTATACCCTACCACTTTCTTTCTAAGGGCTAGAAAATTATCACTTATAAACTAAGAGTTTACTCCTTACAAGTTTGACCACACTCCGGAAGCCTCTACTCATTACAAGTTGGCCAACTAAGAGTCTCTTGCGAGTGGTACCATTTGTTCCAACTAAAGAATTACTCAACAACAGTAAATAATTTATTCCTATACTAATATATCTAAATAACAAATATAGTACAACAAAAAATAAATGTTTCTATTCCTTCCATAATTTCTACTGTAGACTTGCCTACCAAGTCCATAGGGGCGTGTTTAAAATTGCTGAAGTAGATCAATTTTGTTCCGATAGTTTATCCTTTAGGCCACTGCAAAATGAGAAGACATTTAATTTTCCTAGCAGTAAATCTAAGAAACAAGAAGCAATGTAAGTTTGCTCTTAAGAAGAGCAACAATTGTGAGGATTTTCAATTTAGTTCAACTTGGACCGTACTTAAAACTAGATAATTTCTTGAGTCTTCAAAGTAAACTTGTGACCTTTTCTTCTACACAGCTTAAATTTCTTGAATGAACTGCTGATCTGGAGTATGAATGAACTGAAATAATCCCAGGCTTTGAACGACAAATCACAAAGAAGAACAAAGAAAAGTTATGAACATGTAAAGGCTAATTCTGTAACTCTCGTGAAATGGTATTAGAGGGCAGACTTGTCGGCCTTCTATCTGGTATGATTTCTTTTTGCTGGGACCAGATGAAATATGGGACCGCATTAGCCATATCGAATAGAAGGTCAACGTCAGAACAAGAGAAATAAACAACTAATGTTAGGCCACCCTCAAAAATTCTGCAATAGGATACATATATGGTATGGTTTAGTAAATGGCGATGTCATGAAGTAACTGTTCCAACAACTAATGCCGTGATTGACAAGGCGAATTGTAGGGATACTACTCCACCGTATATACGATATCGTATTCGGAGAAAACGATGAACGAAATGTTGGTTCTGGGCCTTTTGTGTACTAAACCCTGGCCCAATGTCGTAGTCAACGAAGAAAGGATTGTTAATCTTGGGCTTTTCATTTAATAAATTCTGGCCTAATATTGGTTTTATGTGTTTTGTTTGTGAGATTGTTAGAAATTTTACGGGCCTCATAAATTATAAATTATGACAAAAGGCCCGATATTCTAAATTTTAGTAAGAGTCAGGGTAAAATGATAGGGGTCTTTTGTCGTGTATACGGGTCTAACTTATTTATAAGATAATGATCAATTCCGATTGACCTATTATCATTTGGAACCCTCTCAATTTTAGAAAACAATTTTGAGAAACATATTCCACATATTAAAAAATATTGTTTTGTTTTTTAGATTACAGTTACGACGGTATATTTTAATAAATATTGTATTATCAGCTTATTTATTACTTTTCAAATATTCATTTGTTTTAAAAAATTTAAGAAATACTAAATTTGAAATTATAAAAAATTACTAGAATCTAAATGTATTTAATTTAAAATAGTTAGATAGTATTTAAATTCAAATTTAAAATAAATAATAAATATAAAATAATCTAAAGATGTTAAATATTGATAATAAAATATCTATTAAAAAGGTATTCGAAAGATTTACTCATTTTTGAGTTATTCTAAAAAATCGTCAATCTTGTTAATTTTTTCATACAATTTAATGTTTTTTTAAATATCATCTATATCGTTGAATTACATGAGTTTTGTGAGGTAATAAGGTTTATTTTGGGTTTTCATTTTGTAAACCTTTGCCGAAAGTTAATTTTGGGCTTTTATTTTCTAGGCCGTGACACAATTTTGGTCATATTTATATTATTTTTTGCTACTGCAATTTATCATGAGAACACTTTAAATTAAAACTCATTAAATTAATATATTTTTTTAAATAATATCTTTCTCCCGTCTCAATTTAGATCAGTTCAAAAATTGATCAATTTTGATAAAATAAAAGTAATAATTTATTTAAAATCCATGTATAAAAATATAAACCAAATAATATTTTAAATTAATAATTCATAGTAATTATAAAATATATTTATTACAATTATATCAAATATAATTGTCTTTTTATCTATTTTTCTTTAAAACTTAAACTTGAACTTAATCTTAACTTTTTCCATTCAATTCAAAAAGTTTAGCAAATTTAAAACTAATTTAAAAGTTACTAACTCTTATTGATACGCTTAGTAAATTTTCACTTGTAAGTTATCATTCCGTATTTAAAATCGTATTAACATCATTCCTAAGAATCAAATCACCACATGTACACTAAATATTAGCAATTTATATTAAATTTTTAGCATATATATATATATATATATTACATAAATTAGGATAATTTATTCTATATATATTTAAACAAATAAAATTTTATTTTTAATGCTGAAAACTTTCCATTAATTAATAATTATTAATTTATCCATTAATTAATACCTTTCTAAATTAATGAAATTTTCCGGTTCCAAGTATATTATTTATGGAGGTTTTACTTATTTAATTACAAAAAATTATATAGTTTCACAAATTGTTAGTTTTTTATACTTAAAAAATGCTTGCATCTTTCCCTCAAATAACATAATTCACAAGATTAAATAATATTATTTTACACTCGTGTGTAAGTTTGTTATAGATTACATTATCACATTTTCTTCGCTTTCCAATTTAGATGTTTATTAGATTTTTTTTAAATTAGGTACATTTAACAAAAAAATAATAAAAATTTAAATTTAATGATATTGAATTTAAATTATAGAATTTTATAGAATTTTAAAAATATATGAGAAATATTTGATATGAAATACAAACAATCTATTAGTATTGGGTGATATTTAAAAATTAACTAACTTTGAAGTAGTTTAAAAAAAACTTGACTTACCCATAGATTATTTATACACGAGTAGCATCGATCAGATATGCAACGTACTAGTAGATATGTACTTGATATGTATTTATTTTCTTAGTGTTTTTTATGTTTTGAAATTAAGTCAAATTTTATTAGAATTAGAAGAATATTATTGAAGTAGAAAAAAATTCATTTATAATGAAGTGGAATTCAAATTTTTAGATAAAATATAATAGAAAATTATAAACCTACAATAAATAATTTTTAGACAAGATATCATGTATTAGGGGGACTACCTACCTGATGTCAAAAAAGAGGGGGACTATATATTCAGTAAATCATCCTGAGAAATTTTGCCATGTAAAGTAGTTCTGATTTATCATTTATCTTCTGTCATACTCCAAGACTATTGCTAATAAATGTCAAGACCAACTTTATAATTATACGTGGTAAAACATTTTACTTGCCAGTTGCCAACGCTATTGCTAATGAATGTTAGGCCAACTTTATCTGTCAAAGTGCCTCAGTTGTTATTTTTGACAAGGCCCGACAGTCAGCTCCAGATGTCCTTTCCTTTGATGAACTCGATTCCATTGCAAGTTTGCAACTCAGATGCTGCTCCAACAATGCGCTATGTAAGTTGGATCTATCCATGGAAAACATGAAATGGAGCCTCTCAATCCAGCGTTGCAGTCAGCAGTTCACATGGAAGTTGCAACAAACATACCAGATATCAATTCATCCATCCTGCTCAGGCTAGGATGACAGAAACAGTTAATCTACATCCCGCTTCCAAATGATGTTTCTAGCCTTCAGATTTTCAAAGCATGCCCGCGGAAGTTCCCTGTCTCCAAAGATGTTAAACTTTTAGCTCTTGCCCGTTACTGTTGGTTTTAGTGGTGCAGATATATATAACTGGAATTTGCCAGTGTTCCTGCAACTGCAAGTATGCCATTCAAGAAAATATTGAGAAGGTAAGATTCTAGTATAGCCAAGTTGCTTTAAAGTGCACAACGAGACATGCATAATGCATTGCATGATAATGGTCCACCTTAATTTTGTTTGTGATCTATTAGTCAACTGGAATTTTTTTTAATTCATGTTCTGATGGGTCACAAGGTTCCGCTGGTATATCGGAAAACTTTATTTTTTTAGTACGTTGGTATTTATGTATGCAATACTGCATATCTTGTGAGGAGCCATGTTCCGTATTAACTCTTTCTCTGCACTAGGCCTGTATTGCTATCTCGTAGAGTACAGATCACTCCTGTATTGCTATCTCGTAGAGTACAGATCACTCAGTAGTCTGTTAACCGGGACACTATTCAGTGTCGGGCCTCAATATTCCAGGCTTGCGATGAAAGCCCATGGACAGAATGCCCAAGAAGGATCCATTTACAAGAGTATAAAAGCAGCAAACTTAGCAGATTGGGAGGAGGAGAAAACACCTGTAAAAAACCTCAAAATAAATGCATAAAAAGAATAGTTTCATAACAACACATGATCTGATTAATATCTGATTTCATCCTCCATTCTATTCAAAAATGCAACATCTAGTTATATGCGGAAAAAAACAGAAAGCTTACTAAAAGAAATTTAGTAAGATAAAGTACATGCAGTCTAAGATATATACTGAAAGAAATATTAAAGGAACATTAAGACACAACTTCACTTGATGATCGCACGATCTGACTACAAAAACGAGTCCAAGTACTTGAAAAAAATTATATTTTGACAAGAAATGATAAGGTCTGTTATTTCTTGTTAGTTCATAGGTTTACATTCTGTATAGATATAAATATCACTTTATATATATCACACTATATATATATCCTGAATTTCGAATCTTTCATTTCTATTCTAATGGTTTCAAAATTTAAGATAAGGTTAATGTAAATTCAGCCGTACAACTTTATAACCTATTTAATAAGATATAATCTCATTATATGTCATAGTGTGTTCCGTATTCACTTGCATTGTCTCTGCACTAGGCCTGCATTGGTAACTATAGTAGACTTCACAATTCAGAGTTCCTAACATAAAATAAACCTCATTTCTCTCCTATATAGTAGAAAACATCACTCAATAGTCAGTTAATTGGGACAATATTCACAGCAATACCAAACTTCTAAGATGACCAGAAAGACTATCAAAGGCCGGAATATTAATGTATTTAAGAACACAGAAATCCATATCCAAATATAGCAGGCGGAAGCAAACCTTGCAGAGGCTAATAAACTAGAGAACAGCCTTAAATATAATCCAAAGTTTCAAGAAACAATACGAACTCTATGACCAAAAAGTCAGGACGCCGAGGCACAAGGATCTCTGTTTGGTGAGGGGGGAGGGGGGAGTATCAAAATGTTTCATCAAGTTATTGTTGAAAGGAGGAAAAATTGGGTAAAGAAAATGAGATACTAGACAACAGCCTTGAATATAATCCACAGCTTCAACAAACAAAACAAACTCTATGACCAATAATTCAGCTCGCCGAGACACAAACCAAAGATTTATGGATCTCTGTTTTGGGAGGGGGGGAGGGGTTAGAGTGTTTCATCACGTCTTTGTCAAAAGGAGGAATAATCCGGTTATGAAAATTTTATCCCTGTGCCTGCTGTCTTAAAAACAAATACACCGAAAAAGAAAACTCGTCTGATTTCTCTTTCAACTAAAGGAGTTAGCAACTTGGAAAATTGTCAAAGTAATACATCTATATTACCCTTCATCACATTTACCTCAAAAATAGGATGCCCTCGGACCAACATATTTTGGAACTATTAAACTTATCAATTGCACAACTGAACTCCTACTAAATATCGTGTCCAATATGATTATGGATAGTCTTATCTTTGAGTAACAGACTGGTTTAATCAAAGGGAAGACAGTTTCAGAACTATATTAATCAATTCGGAAATCATCAGTGGCCTTAAACATAACAAATAAAACGTTGGTATCATCCTCACATCTACATTGAGAAGATCTTTTACAAAATCGAGTTAGGGTCTCTCCTTGACTGAACTACAGCTATGCTACCTGAATTAAATGGATCATGTGGTTACAAGAAATTTTAGCAGTTTCAAAAGTTCGACCTTAATCAATGGCTCGCCTAGGGATAAATTTTAAACCACTCGGAGACCTGAGACAAGAGAACTGCTGCCCTCCCTAGTTCTTAACATCATAGGCGAAGTATGGAATATGATACTTTTCTAATAGAGCACATTAAATACAATTATATGAGGAATTCAATTTCACAAACTTATTCACATTTGACCCACCATTTTATATACTAGTGTTTACCATTAAAAGATGAACTTTTGGACACTCTTCCTATTTGTCAAGTACATACATCACCACTCTTACGCATACGTCATCGCTCTTGCACAGAAATTTTTTAGGAAAAACCTCGACCATTACATTCGTTCTTGAAATCCCACTAGGGGTGACCATGCAAAAAATAAAGGCAAAGTCCCACATGGTACTTGCTAAACTGTTGGATGAGGAGCTGTAGGAGGGGAACCTCCGTTTTCCGTGCAGGAGAAGTCGGCAGACAGAAAGAGGAAGGGTATTAACCGAAGTGTTGTTAGGGAAACAGTGTGGCCGCCCATGGTGACAATTTCGAATAAACAACTCGACAAAGATGAAAATGGAAAGGTAAATTTTATTTAATATGATTTGGATAATGCACCATTGATTTATAGAGTGACAAATGTAGCTTGCAATGGGAAAGCGGCCTAAGTGTGATGATCAATTATATCTTTGTCTGTTTGTGTCTTGTACCTTACCTTTTTAAAAGAGAGACTCGGGCTTATTCACGAAGCCAGCAATGAAAGGGAGGAGAACTTTGAGAAGATACAGAATTAGAAAAGAAAGATCATAATCTATATGCAAAATCCTTCTTCGATAGCGGATCGTCAATTCAGGTAAAATGCAAATTGTATGTGAACGGCAACACTCATCTTTATGCATGTATTCTTTTTTGTCGGAATATAAGATGCCCACCGTTCCACTATTTCACATGCATAAACATGAGAAACACCGTTCACGTAATATTTGCATTTTACCTGCCGAGTAAGGATTTTCCGTATAGATTATCATCTGTCTCTCTCTTATGACTTTCTGTTTCTTCTCAATGTTTTCTTCCCTTTCATTGCCGGCTTCGTGAATAAACTCGAGTCTCTCCTTTAAAAAGGCAAGGCACAAGGAACAAACAGACAAAGATACGATTGAACATCACACTGTAGACCGCTTCCCCATTGGAACCCATATTTGTCATTCAATAAATAAAGGGAGCATTATCCAATATCACAATAAAAGAAATATTACATTTCCATTGTCATCCTTGTCGAGTAATTTATTTATGATTGTCATCAAGGACGTCCACACTATTTTCGTATCCCTAACCGTTGTTTGGTGTATACCCTTCCACTTTCTTTCTGAGGACTAGAAAAATATCACTTTTAACTAGAATATCATGACCAAATTGCCATTGGATTTTCCTTTTATACTGTTAATATCCCTATAGAATTTAATATCAACACCAATTATTTAAATACATACTTTGAATGTCTTTCTGATGTGGCTATTTTCCTGGCGCCACAACTTGGTTCACATCCCGAATTAGCAGAATCCGTCAGATATCTCCTGTAGGATTTTTCTACATGTCTGAAATATTTGTCTCTTTCTCCTTACTGCAATATTAGCCAAGATGGATGACAAAGTAATTGTTGGGTCAGTTTCTAGATTAGTTACCATAATACATGTGGTTTTGACAGTGATTATTTCTAACTATACAAAGTTCATTGTGATCATATCCGACAATCTAGCTAGATTATAGATTGTAAGATTTGATAATTTCCACCGGATTCGTAGTCATAATTGGTTACATTCATTATGTTACACATCTTCTTTTCTTTGGGTTTTGAAATAGAATTGACCATGATGTTACATTGATATTGTCTCAGCAAAAAGATATGGACAACTTTGCTGAAGAAAGGGACAAACTTCTAAAAGATCTTAAAGATAGGAAGGCGGAGTTGAAGCGACAGCAGTATAAGAGGATGTCAAGGAGTTTGATGAAGTGTTGGCTCATCTGATGAAGAGGTACAGTCATATCGATGAAGAGGAATAGCGCTATATGTGTCTTGGGGAGACAGGAAGATAGCAGTAGCACAACAAGATCTAAAACCTACATGCATTCAAGAATTATGAAAACTGATAAATTTTGATGAAACTCGTGATATGACACTTTAGGCTGAAGATCAGAACTGTTTAGCATATACTTGAGATGAAACCCAGAACAAAGTGATTAAACAAGGCAAGTTTCTATTTGCTTTTTGTGGGTCTTTGTGATAAAGGTTTTTTATGTGGTTTTCTTTGAAAAAACAGTCTTTATGATGAAGGTTTTTTTACAGGTTTTCTTTAGAACGGTTTTCTTTAAAACAACTCGTTTTGTCTATCTTGCATCATGGTTGCTTACACAACATTGGCATGACATGACATGAATGTGTGATATAAAATTAATATGACCACCCGATAATGTGAAGTATTTGGTAAAAAAATGAATAAAAAAATACTGAACTTAAGAGATGAAAAAGGTGAATATTAACTTTTTATCACAAAGACGTACAAAAAGCATATTGAAACTTGCCATTTGTTATCACTTAGTTTTTTGTTACACCTCAAGTTTATGGTAAACAGTTCTGATTTAAAGTCTAAAGCGTCTATCACGAGTTTTATCAAAAAATTATTAGTTTTCATAATTTTTGAATGCATTTAGTTTTTAGATCTTGTGTTGCCGCTCTCTTCAGGTCTCCACGAGACAATTCTAGTGCCATTCTTCTTAACCGATATTGATGTACTTTTCCATCGGATCAGCCAATTCTTCATCAAACTCGTCCTCTAGCTTGACATCCCATCCCTACCACTTCTACTTCGCCCCTATCTTCAAGGTCCTTTAGAAGTTTTTCTCTTTTTTAAGCAAAGTTGTCCATATCTTTTTGATGAGACAATATCAATGTAGCATCGCATCACATAGTACGACAATGTCTTTTTCTTATATGTCATTGTCTTTCTGATATAAACTTGAGCCTCTTAATTCATCTTTTTTGTATCATTTATTCTTTATCTTTTAATCTTTTAAGTCATCCATTATTTCGGGTATCTCTGTAGGATGAATTATTTGACGACCTTTGAATTTTACACGCGAGTGAAAAGAAGTGTCGATTTTTTAACTGACGAATTCGGAAAGGGTTTCGTAACATGCCCGTGTTGTGTTATATCGACATGGGAGTTCCGACCATAATTCTCATACCGAATTAACATAGACAACAAGGGGAGAATGATGGATAGTGAAAATAAAAGAAAATTTCATTTGTATTAGTGACTACCTTAATGTAGTAGAGAAATTAGGTGTACTTCATACTTGCTTTATGTAGCACTAGTAGTTTACCATAAGTGTAGTTTATTTATAATAATCATAAGGTATATGTTTCCAGGTTCCTTTCAGTTGCTAGTTGAGTTCAATTTTCTTTAAGACTCATATACTGGTATCAAAATCAAATGATTTCAGTTTTAACAGATAATCCCAAAGATAAAACATGTGCAGGCATGTACAAGATTTTAAGTATATAAACTCTGACGTTTAACCTAACTACACGATAGAAAAATATAAACTACAACAAACGATTTAAACATAGTTAATTCTACATGGTAGCCAACAAATGGTTTGGCTGCTACTAATTATGAAAATATATATTTACTATTCTCATGATCATATCCATAAAACATAAAGCTTTAATAATTAACTATTTTATTAGGGT
Organism: Apium graveolens; assembly: GCF_009905375.1. Taxonomy (NCBI): domain Eukaryota; kingdom Viridiplantae; phylum Streptophyta; class Magnoliopsida; order Apiales; family Apiaceae; genus Apium; species Apium graveolens. Next base: position 11,038,335 of record NC_133649.1, on the reverse strand, counting down.
TAGTCATCAAGTACTGCACTCCCTAAAACCTCTCCGCATACCCCAAATAAAAACCCACATAATCTTGTGATTTTTGTTTCCAAATTTGAAATCTAAAATTTTATAATCTTATTTAGTTTGTCTCATTATACATGAGCACGGTTACTATCACATCATTTACGCTTGATTATTACACAATTATAATAACTTTAATATTGTCTCTTTATGTGAGCGATATTTTGGGGTATCATCACAATAGTAATGCTCGCATGACCCACATTGTAAAATAGTTGATTTCGTACGAGCATATAATTCTCTTGACAACATGATAAGAAAAAATTTATGCAACAAAGTACAACACTAAAACATATTCTAACGAAGAAGTTATTGCACATATTAGCACAAGATTAAAATCTAACCTTAAGCGAGAGCAATATGCACGTCTGGACTTAACTCTTAATGGATTTAAGGGATCCTGTTCCGATGCCGCCTACCTGGTTCAGTAATTAACATCTGTCACACAATTACCGATTTATGTATACCTGCACAATAATATGATGCATTAGATATTGATAAGCAATTTAATATATTTTGTGCGATATAAGAAAATTAATTATCACTTATAATTATAATTAGAATATAATTAACAATGCCATCGGAGTTTTTAAAAACTTAATATCATTTTAAGAATGGATCATAGTGTTCATAAAATATTTAATTAGCTTTATATTGTAAATCAAACCTAATTAGGATGTTATAAAGCTAATTAGGATGTTATAAAGCTATCAGAACCTCCCTTAAATATAGTAAGTTGTTTTACTTCTATTAAATTATAGTCCTTTTTCTACTTAACAAAATTAAATTAAAATTTTTCGAAAAACTCTAACTTTCGAATTGCATAACAAATGCAATCAGAATTCAAAATCCATTTAAACTCTAAATTCTCTAAATTCATCGATTTTTCGATAAACAAAACACTTTAACAAATAAGATATACAAGATGTTTCATCAATCATCATACAAACACCACAAATAACACTACATTTAATCACAATTCACAATTCAGAAACCATTTAATCACTACATTCATCAATTTTACTGTAACAAACACATTTCACATTATACAAGATGTAAGATGTAAGTTTCATCAGTTACACTTAATCAACAGACAAATCCCAAAAATAACACAGGAATTAGCATCACAATCACCAATTTCGGTATACCTGTTGGTTACACATAAATATGACACATTTACAATTAACGGTAAACATTTTCATAAATTCGCTTACCTTTAAACTATAAATCAGTAAAATTTAACAAGGCATCTAAATAACACACACTTTTCTTAAACGACTTTCGATATCAATTAAACCTAATTACCATTTTATTAAGCTACCATAATCACAAATATTCCTTGCCCTCGGTGAATATAGCAAGTTGTTCTACTTCTATTAAAACATGGTCCTCTTTCCATTATCCACTAAACAGACTTAAATCTGAAAATTCTCAACAAACTTGAACTTTCTTATCTAATAACTAATACAGTTTAATTCAGCAACCACTTAATCTCTACATTCATTGATATTTTTCAATAAACAAAACACTGTAACAAACACATTCCACGTTATACAAGTGCAATTTTCATCAATTACACGTAATTGGCATACAAATAACGCAGTTAGAACAATTGATTGATAAGATACATACAAGCATACACGTAAATGCATGAAATGTTTATATATATACATATATACAAGAGCGTGTATCGTACCGATTAGGGATGAGTTTAGCTGTAGGAGCGCCCGAGATGAGATCGATTTTTCCGATAAACAAAACACTGTAACAAACACAATTGAAGACATACAAGTTGTAAATTTCATCAATAAACTTAATCAGCTTACAAATAACACCTAAAACGAATGATTGACAAGATACGTGACGATTAAACAAATAATTTAAGATACGTAAATGCATGAAATTTTTATCGTACAAGTGTGTATCGTACCGATTCGGATGAGTGTAGCTGTAGGAGCGCCGGAATGTGACCGGAGACGATATAAATCCGGAAAGTTTGGCGGCCGTGATTAACGGGGGCGAATAGTAGGGATATTACACCACCGTATATATAGGAAATCGCATTCGGAGAAAACTAGGCGAGCAGGGTTTTATTTGGGGTTTTTTTCTATACCCTGGCCCAAGGTTGATTTTGGGCTTCAACTAAAACATGGCCCAATGTTGATTTTGGGCTTCCACTAAATCCTTGTCAAGGCTGGTCATGTTTATGAGTCTCATTAATTTTAGGTGAAGGGCCGGTATATCTTCATTTAAAAAAAAGATTAAAAGACATTTGTTTCATATTACTGTGTGTTTAGTATAAGAGTAATGTGCCAGTCATATCAAATTTATCAAATTGGTACCAAAAATTTGGTCTTAAATAATGTTTTACTAATGACTCGACACCTTTGAATAATTTTAAGGGAATAAAGATGGGTCGTCTCCATTGGTAATAATCACACTTTTGTGGCCAGCCACACTATGATAAGGTAGCATTGTTATTAGAATATATATTCTTTTTTGCTTTTCAATTTTTATTAGTCTTTTTTTAATTTATAAAAATTTAAAGTATTCAGTTCAGATTTAGAAAAAGCCTAGGTGCATTTGATGAAAAATATTATATAATACTTTAAAATTTGATGACATTCAACTCAAATTTAAAAAAATTATAAATTTTAAATAATTTTTAAAATTAAGAGATATGCAAATATAAATTATAAACAATATAATAAAAAGTGGTGGAATTCAAAATTTACTAACTTTGAAATATTAAAATATAGTGCTTTTATTGAAATTCTATTATAATTTATTTATTTTATGAACTTGGGGTGGACTTAACCAATTCAATGTAGATTTATGTAGAATAGGAATGCAATATATAATTAAGATTTTGAAAAATTGTCTTGTTCTTGAAAATTCAATTACATTTAATTTGAATTTTAAGTAATTCATTAAAATGTGAATATATTCAATTTAAATTATAGAATTCCCTTTAAAAGTTAGGAGTATTCAATCATAATTTTTAACATTACTTTAAAAAGTTTTGTATAAATTGTGTTTAAAATATTAACAAGGTGGATTCAATTATAATTTTGAAAGTAACTTTTTAATTTGAAAATTCAAATGTATTCAATTTAAAAATGATATAATTATTAAAATTTGAAAGTATTTAGTTAAATTCTAAAAGATTTTGGATACAAAAATTTAAGCATTTAATTTAAACTAGTTTGATTACCCGTGCAAGGCACGGACTAACTTTATTTATAAAAAATATTGCTATTTTTTGTGTACTTCTACAGTATTTGCATGTTGTTTCATATGCGGGATTCATGGGATTCATGTTAGGAGAACTAATATAACGACGAACATCCTTAAATTTATATTGTGTCGCGAATATAAAATTTAGAGTGCACTCTTACCATTGAAAATAATGGTTTTCTATCAAGTGACGATGATTTTTTCAATTGAAGATACCAAAAATACTAAATGTTTAGGAGTCATATTTATCAAAATATGGGGGCAAAATAGTAATTTTTTTACAGAATAGAGCTCGAACTTCAAAATACTCGGCTCGTAAGTTTCACGAGTCTTATCGAACCGATTCAATTTTTTAATATAAATATATTTGTATTGTATATAAATATTTAATATTTTATTTATATTTTATATATTTAATAGAATCGATTTCGAGCATAACGTATCATATTTCGAGTTTTTGTCAATATTTGGTGAAACTGATTCAAGATTTCCAACCGCCAGCCTACCGGACTTTTACAACCCGAGTTTCAAGCTTGATTTAAGATTCAGCTGAAACCGAGCTCGTGCTCGAGTCCGAACATTTTTAATCGAGTTTGAGTCTGAAAGTTTTCGACCTGGCTCGACTTGATAATACCCTTAGTTATTGTACACAAATATAAAGTTAGTATTTCGAAATGAGTTAATTACCCAAGTCTCGATAATTAATAAATGATTATTAGATAGTAATATATTATCAAAAGTTAATATGGTAACATAACATCAACAAGTTATTTATTTAATGTTTGTAATTTTTTTAAATAAAATAAATAATTATAATCTTTTGATTGTGTGTGAGTATAAAGTTAGTATATTGTAGTGAGCTAATTACTTAAGTCTTAGAATAATTTTATTTTATATCAATATTAAATTATATAGGTTGAGCCCCCCAATATAAAAAAACAAATATATAACTCCCTACTTGATGTTATTAAAATATAATCAAATGAGGCTCTAATTCAATTGATTCAAATCATATTTTGAACATAGGTGTCACGGGTTCAATTATACAAGCCAACAATATATTTACATATTTATTCAAATACGGGCGCAAAATAGTAATTTCGAATTATTTGTTTCCCCTAAAAAATTTGAACCTATCGAACATTTTATGACCCGAGTTTCGTGTTTGAAGTTTAAGGTTCGGTGAGCCTATAGAACTTTTTACGACCCGAATTTCGAGTTTGAAGTTTAATGTTCGGTTGAACTCGAGTTCGTGCTCGAACTCACGAACCCGAATATTTTTAATTGAATTCGAGCCTAACAGTTTTCGACTTGATTCGGATTGATTATACTACTAGTTGTTACACGAGAATCAAGTTAGTATCGGGAAGTGAATTAATTACCCGACTCTCGATAATTAATAAATTATTATTATATGGTACGATATTATCAACAAGTTAATATGATAATATATTATCAATAAAAAGTTATTTATTTAATTTTTAAATTAAAAAATAATTATTTTCCGTTGTTTCATATATGTATAAAGTTATTATATTATAATTAGCTAATTACCCAAGTTTTAGAATAATTGTATTCTATATAAATATCGAATTATATAGGTTTAGTCACCCAAAATAAAGAAAAAAGTATTTAACTCAATAGTTGATGTTATCAAAATATAATCAAATGAGCCTCTAGCTCAATTGGTTGAAGTCATATATTTGTTATAAGTGTGTCATGATTTCAATTCTCCATGTCAATAATATTTTTCTATATTTATTCAAATACGAGAGCAAAATAATAACTTGAATTAAATATTTTCCCACAAAAAAATTATAATCCCGTTGTCACACATGATTATAAAGTTATTATATTTTAATCAGCTAATTACCCAAGTTTTTGAATAGTTTTATTTTATATAAATATTGATTTATATAGGTTTAATCACCAAAAAGAAAAAAAGAAAAAGAAACATGTAAATCAATAGTTACTGTTATCAAAATATAGTTAAATGAGCCTCTAGCTTAATTGGTTGAAATCACATATTTGTCGTCATGGTTCAATTCTCCATGCCAATAATATTTTTCCAAATTTATTTAAATACGAAGGTAATGTAATAATTTTGAATTAAATGTTTCCCACAAAAGTCATACAGTATTATATATATAATAGATAATAGATTTTAACCATTATTTTTTAAAAAAAATTGGGTACATAGCATTACTCTTTTCTTCATCTACTCTGCCCAAAACAAATCTTAAAAATATCAAAACACAGCAAACAAAGACAAGCAGAGGCAATTACAAGAAAATATAAGACTATATATACAGTTTTGATTCAAAATACAAGGCTAAATATACAATTTTGTAATAAAATGCAATGACAAAACAACTTGTAACATATAAAATCACTTTGTAAAGCATCATGATTCGTAAAGGATTCCATCAAAAGGATATCAGGTTCTCATTTCTCAATCTTTAATCTACACTCCAGTCGTTTCCTGAGTTCTCAGTGTAAATTCCTGAAAATGTGTCTCCTGCGACCACATCAGAAACACAGGAGCAAAAGAACCAAGACAACAAATCACGATTCTCCCAAGTACATCATCCATGACAATAAAAGTTGATATGTAGCTTGTCTTCACATAGGCTTCACCAGTTATCCAACACCAACAGGGATTGATTTCACTGCAGGTCTTTCTGTCCAATTGTAAAATTACACTTTAGTCGGAAAATTAAATAAATAGAACTTGATCATCGGATATCAGGGTAATAACAAAAGAAATAAAGTAGTCCTCTGCCAAAGCTGTCAAAGTGAAAACACAAGAAAATTTCGTGATTAGAGTGATGTTGGGCCTGGAAACTCTGGTTTTAAGTAAGCTATCATTTGTCAGATGCCTTTATATTTTAAATATTCTCACCAATCTGTCTCCTTTCATCAGAACAAAATTTTAAACAGGTCAACCATAATATATACTTTGATGATCTCAGCTGATAAAAAATACATCATAATCCCAGTTCTGGTAGATATATCAAAGCATCAACAACAACATGAGTTAACATAATTGTTATCTTAACAAGACATTTTCCAGGTAATAAAATTTAAAACAGAGAGCGGAAAACATTTGCAAAATTAACCAGACTTGTTGTTCTAGGACACAACTAAAATCTAGACATTTCGTTTCTTATATCATAAGTTGCTTAATTAATCAATTCCCGCTAATTTCCGTGTGTACTTTTCTTTGACGAACTCAGATTCCATCGCAACTCAGGTGCTGCTCACACACTGCGCTATGTAGGTTGGATCTATCCATGGAAAACATAAAATGGAGACTCCATTTTTTTGCTGCTCACACACTGCGCTATGTAGGTTGGATCTATCCATGGAAAACATAAAACGGAGACTCCATTTTTTTTCCTAATATACCTTCACCATTTTAGATCGCTATACAGTGTGGCAGTTTGAGCCGTTAACATGTAAATGCTGGTTGTACTGCTTTAACACTATTTTCATCATAGGTGCAACAAACAGACCAGACATTATTATTCATCCAGCACTGATCAGGCCAGGAAGACTGGACCAGTTAATCTACATCCTGCTTCCAGATGATGCTTCTTGCCTTCAGATTTCCAAACCATGCCTGCGGAAGACCCCTGTCTCCAATTATGTTGACCTTCTAGCACTTGGACGTTATACTGTTGGTTTTGGTGGTGCAGATATAAATGAAATTTGTCGGTGTTCCTGCAAGTATGCCATTCAAGAAAATATTGAGAAGGTAAGATTCAGCATGCCGAGGCACAAACCATAGATATAAGGATCTCTGTTTTGGGAGGGGGAGGGGTGAATAATAATATTTTAAAAACAGGGTAGTTGTTGTCATAATGTGCAATATGTTAATCCATATTTCACTATTTGAAGTGTTTTAGAAAACTTGTTTAGTATTATACACCGGTGTATCCAGTGCTTTTAACAGGTGGTTAAAAATAATAAAATATTAATCCTAAAGAAAACTTAACTCAACTAGTAAAAAAATGGAAACTAGAAAGCTATACTTTGGAATTATTATAAATAAACTACACATATAGTAAATTACTAGTGCCTCATAAAGCAAGTATGCAATTTCATATATTTTGAAATAAGAAAACTATCACTTATAATAATAATATCATTACCAAATTGCCATCGGAGTTTTAAAAACTTAATATCATTTTAAGAATGCATATAATGCTCATAAAACATTTACCTAGCTTTAAACTGTAATCCGTAAAATTAGCAAGTCATCTTTATACGGTTCACTTTTCATGACCAACTTTCGATAACAATCAAACCTAATTTGCAATGTTACTAGACTACCATACCCTTTCGTGGATATAGTAAGTTGTTCTACTTCTATTAAATTATAGTCCTCTTTCCTTAATATACTTCACAGACTTAAATTCTCTAAAAGCTCTAACTTTCGTATTCCATAACAAATGCTATCATAATTCAGAATTCGTTTAAACTCTACATTCATCGATTTTCCGGTTAACAAAACAATTTAACAAACAAATTTAAGCTATACAAGTTGTTAGTATCATCAATACACTCAGCTTACAAGTTACAAATAACACGGACAAAACAAGTGATTAATAAGATACAATTAAGACTTAATTTTTTGAAAATTCAAGGAGAACATGATATGAAAAATTTTAGGATACAACAAAATACAACAATGGAACATATGTTAAAGAAAAAGATATCACATAGATTAGCACAACATCAACATCTAACCTTAACTGTGAGCAATACTTGCACGTCGGGATATCTTAATTCCTCTCTTAAGGGAGTCGGTTCAAGTACCGCCATCATACTGCATACTGGTAAAAGTATATTCATGAATTAGCACTACAATTACCAATTTTGGAATACTTGTTGGTTAGACATAAATATGATGCACTAGATTAAGATTTACCACATTTACAATTATCGATAAGCATTTTCATATATCATGTGCGATATAAGCAATATATCACTTATAACTAGAATAGTTTTGGTTGGTAGTTAGTTAAATTTTCTTTAAACCTCATATTTCCTTATTTTTAAGCACTTAATAAAAGCACTCAATACACGAATGTAAAATATCACACAAGTTTCAACACTGTATATCGTGAAATTTGGATTAACATAGGTAACTTTATGATTATGACAACTATTACCCTGATTTTGAGACATTATTATTATATTTTGAAGGTTTTTAGAATATATATTCTATATGATTCCTAAGAATAAAATCAAATATTATTCCCAGGAAAAGTGTACAATTAAAACTTTCCAATAATGTGCGGATTAGAGTACTTATATGAGGAATAGAAATCCTAATAAAATAACCTAATAGACTAAAGCCCATAAAGAATTGGGCTCTATCATAAGTGAAGCACTTATTTAATTAAGTACTGATTTACTTAATAAATACATATATAGGGATTAGATACCCTAATTAAATAAGTACTTTACTTATAATAAATAAAGCCCAATTTTGTATGGTCCTTAATCCATTAGGTTATTTTATTAGAGTTTATAATCCCTATATAAGTATTTTAATCACCACATTATTAGGAAACTTTGATTATACACTTTTCTTGTGAATAATATTGATTTTATTCTTGGGAATCATATAATTCATTGCGTATTATCTTTTTCATAAATCAGTCATGTATCACTTTGGATATGCAATAAAAATATATATTCTAAAAAGCTTCAAAGTCTAATAATAATGCTTCAAAACCGGGTTAGTAGTTTTCATAACATGAACTATGTTAATCCATATTTCACGATCTGAAGTGTTTTAGAAAACTTGTGTAGTATTATACACTCGTGTATCTGGTGCTTTTAATAGGTGGTTAAAAATAAGGAAATATGAAACCTAAAGAAAACTCAACGTAACCTAAAAACCTATACCTTGGGATTATTATAAATAAACTACACATATAATAAATACTAGTGCCACAAAGCAAGTATGCAATTACATATATTTTGTATTTTTGTGCGATGTAAGAAAACTATCACTTAAAATTATAATATCATTACCAAATTGCCAACGGAGTTCTTAAACACTTGATATCATTTTAAGAATGCATCATAATGCTTATAAAATATTTACTTAGTATTAAACTGTAAATCCGTGAAATTAGCAAGGCATCTTAATAAGGCACACTTTTTCATGACCAACTTTCGATAACAATCAAACCTAATTAGCATGACATTAGGCTACCATAACCTCCCGTGAATATAGTAAGTTCTACTTCTTTTCAATTATAGTCCTCTATCCATAATTTACTTAACAAACTTAAATTAAAATCTAACATGTAGCTTGTCTTCACACAGGCTTCACCGGTTCTCCAACACCAACAGGGATTGACTTCACCGACGGTCCTTCTGCCCAATTGTAATTCACAATTTAGTCGAAAAATTAAATAAATAGAACTTGATCATCAGGTATCAGGGTAATAACAAAAGAAACAAAGTCCTCTGCCATTAAAAGCATATAGATTAACAATCTGAATCATAACAAACAATATCAGGAACACCAAAATAGAAAATTAAGGTCAAGGTGTGTCAAAGTGAAAACGCAACAAAATTTAGTGATTAGAGTGATGTTAGGCCTAGAAACTCTTAAGCTGTCATCTGTCAGATGCGTTTATATTTTAGATATTGTCACCCATCTGTCTCCTGTCTCCTTTCATCAGAGCAAAATTTTAAACACGTCACTATATTTAGTTTCTACAACATATGTGGTTTTGACAATAATTATTTCCAAATATACAAAGTTCATTAGGGTCATCTCCACGATTCTAGCTACACTATAGCTTGTGAGATTTGCTTGTTTTCTCCAGATTTGTAGTCATAATTGCTTACATTCATTGTATATACACCTCTTGTTTCCTTTAGATTTTTGAAATAGGATTGAGCAGGGTGTTATTGTCTTAGCAAAAAGATATGGACAACTTTGTTGAAGAAAGGACAAACTTCTAGCCCTAGCACGTCAACTCCGCCCTCATATCTTTAATGTATTTTAAAAGCTTGTCTCAATCTTCAGCAAAGTTGTCTATATTATTTTGCTTAGACAATATAAATGTAGAATCACATCACATAGCACGATAACGTCTTTTTCTTATGTCATTGTCTTTGTAATGTAAGCTTGAGCCTCTTCGTTCATCTTTTTTTATCTCATGTATTCTTTATCTTTTCCTCTTTTAAGTAATCTCTTCTTTCGGATATCTCCGTGTAAGATGAATTATTCGGGGACCTTTTAATTTTACTGCCGAAGGAGAAAAAGTGTCGAGCTTTCAACATACGAATTTTCATTATAATGTATTAAAGAAATTGCGTGTACTTGCATACTTGCTTTATCCGTCACTAGTAATTTACTATATGTGTAGTTTATTAATAATAATCCTAAGGTATAGCTTTCTAGATTCCTTTTAGTATTGAAATCTAGGTTCCTTTTAGTTGCTAGTTGAATTAAGTTTTGTTTAGGCCTCCTATTTCCTTGTTCTTAAGCATGTATTAAAAGCACCGGATACACGAATGTACAATAGCAAACAAGTTTCCTTAAACACTTTAGATCGTGAAATATGGATTAACATAGGTCACTTTATATGACAACTACTACCCCGATTTTGAAACATTATTATAAGACTTGAAGGGTTTTGGGATATATATTTCTATTGGTTATGAAAAGTGATGTTGGAGAGATTTATGAAAAAGATAATAAGTAATTAATTATACGATTCTCAAGAATAAAATCAATATTATTCCCTAAAAAGTGTACAATCAAAGTTTTCTAATAATATGCCGATTATAGTACTTATATAGGGAATAAAAACCCTAATAAAATAACCTAATGGACTAAAGACCATAAAAAAATGGACTTTATCATAGGTGAGGTACTTATTTACTTAGTAAAGTACATAGAGGGACTATATACCCCAATTAAATAAGTACTTTACTTATAATAAAGCCCAATTCTTTATAGAACTTAGTCCATTAGGTTATTTTATTAAGGTTTTCAATCCCTATATAAGTAATGTGCTCACCACATTATTAGAAAATTCTGATTACACGCTTTTCATGGGAATAATATTAATTTTATTCTTGGGACTCATAATTCATTGCTTATTATCTTTTTCATGAATCTGCCCAACATCACTTTTGATATGCAATAGTAATATATATATATATATCAAAAACCTTCAAAATCTAATAATAATGTTTCAAAACCAAGTAGTAGTTGTCATAAAATAACCTATGTTAATCCAAATTTCACGATCTAAAGTTTTTTAGAAAACTTGTGTAATATTATACTCGTGTGGCTCAACCAGAAGAGGTTTAAAATTATAGTTATAGGAAATTTTGGGTCTGTTCTGCGATTTTGAATACAGCTCAATGGTTCAGATTACCTATTTTTAGCTATCATGTTCAAAATAATATGAATGAATGTTATGATAATAGTTATAGGAGTAACGTTAAGCGTAAGCTTTAATTGTACTTTCGCCTGTGCGATGCATATCTACCAGAGAATACATTACAAACCTTAGCATGAGTAACCAGAAACCTTACTGTCTTTCCAATTTTGTATATATACATTCCACTCATTTCGGTCTATGAGAAGGGACTCCTTTAGTCATTTCAACATATTTTAAGCAGCGACAACTATATAAGAACTATCTTTCTGATCCTCCTTAATCCTCCTTAAATCGGAAGACAAAAAAGCTAGGAAATGGTAACAACTATTTAATCTTCAGACGTATGATCAAATTACAATAATTTGCAAAGAAAAGATTCCTTTTAGTTTAGATCAGGAAGCTAGATATGATAATTGATTAACTAAACAAAGTATATAAAATATTTATGTACTGGTATCAAACTTTACATTCATTGATTTTTCGATAAACAAAACACTTTAACAAACAAGCTATACAAGATGTAAGTTTCATCAATCATCATACAAACACCAAATATAAAATTATATTTGATCACAATTCACAATTCAGAAACCATTTAATCACTATGTTCATCGGTTTTTTGATATAAAAAACACTGTAACAAACACAATTCACCTTATACAAGATGTAAATTTCATCAATTACACTTGATCAGCTTACAAACACCAGAAATAACACAAGTATTAAGGAATTAGCACCACAATTACCAATTTCGGTATACCTGTTGGTTAGACATAAATCTGACACGTTTACAATTATCGACAAACACTTTCATATATTTACTTCGCTTCAAACTACAAATCTGTGAAATTTGACAAGGCATCTAAACAATGTCAATCAAACCTAATTACCATTTTATTAAGCTACCATAGTCACGAATATTCCTCGCCCTCGTGAATCTAAATCTAGTAAGTTGTTCTACTTTTATTAAAACATAGTCCGCTTTCCATTATCCACAAAACATTCTTAAATTTAAAAAAACTCAACAAACTCGAACTTTCGTGTTTAAAAACTAACACAAACACAATTCATCCATTTAATCTCTACATTCATCGATTTTTCGATAAAAAAACACTGTAACAAATGCATTCCACCTTATACAAGTTGTGACTTTCATCAATTACACATAATCAACATACAAACACCACAAATAACACAGTTAAAACAAGCCATTGATAAGATACAAACCAGCATACACGTCCATGCATGACTGATGTTAATATATGCGTAACGATTAAACAGATAATTTAAGATACGTAAATGCATGAAATTTTTATATTTACATAAAAGTGTGTGTTTCGCACCGATTCGAATGAGTGCAGCTGTAGGGGCGCCAGAGATGAGACCGGAGACGATTGAATTCCGGCAATTGTGGCGGCCGTGATTGACGGGGCGAATTGTAGGGATACTACACCCCCGTATATATACTATATCGTATTCGGAGAAAACGAGACGAGCAGGGTTGATTTTGGGCTTGAACCAAAGCCTGGCCCAATATTGATTCTGGGCTTTCACTAAACCCATGCCAAGGTTGTTCATGTTTACAAGCCTCGTTAATTTTAGGTGAAGGCCCGGTATGTCCCAATTTTAAAATGATAATATTAATATAACATTTTTTTCAGATTATTTTGTATGTTGTCAGCATAGACTGCATTACCATATTCTTTTTCGCTATTCAATTTATATTTTCACTAACTTTATAACCGTGCCTTTATATGCTTTGAAATTTTTTAGTATGAGTTTATTATTATTAGTATTATTATTATTGTTATTTTTAAATTTGAAAATTTATGAATTGATATTTAAAAAATAAAACTGATTTTCATTAATTAATTGAGTCATCTCTTATAAAATTTTATGTTTTATTTTAATTTTAAAATTAATATATATTTTTTCCACTCAATAACTTTACTATATATATAAAACTAATTTTTGATTTCAGAGTAAACTTGAAAAAAATATTTTACAAACCTCGTTCAATTCACGTAAGGTTTAAAAATTAATAATATTTTCAATTTTACTTTAATATTATTTAAAAATATAATTACTTGAAATATTTATGAAATGACAAATTTGCAATGTGTTTTAGTTTTATTTTAAATTTTAACTTATCATAACATTTAGATATACAAATTAGTAATGTGTTTTAGTTTTATTTTAAATTTTAACTTATTACGACATTTTAATATCTTACCTTTAATTTCTTATTTTAGAATTTTTTTTATTTGAATTTATTTTTGCTTTATGTAAATTTTGGTTGTATCATTGAGTCGAAATGTTAATAGATTTAAATTTTATCGATTGCTAATTACTATTAAAATCTACAATATCTTAATACATGGTGTTGCGCATTTAGAAATTTACCCGATGGGTAAAGATTTTTACCGACATAACCAATTTTGTATTACCATCTAAGCCATTTTACTTGACCCATGGACTATCCATGTCATCGTACATGTGAACCCAACTTAATATAATTATGCAGCACTACGAGAATAATTAAATCCCATGATTATAGCATATAATCAAGTTTTTGAATTCCTGAACCAAACTGGATGTTCTCACACTTTTGCAAATGTCTATCTTCTTCCCCAATCTTCTTCTCAGTCCTGTTTAGAGTTTCATGATAATCTACATCTACATCTACATCTCACTAATAAGGTGGTAAAACATGTAAGAAGAGACTTTAAGTAATTGGCCAAGATCTTCATTGATAGGTAGTAAAGTTTTTTTCCATTTTATAATCCGTATAAATATATTGTTCTTACTATTTGGTCGTCATGCATAGGAATTAAGCGTTTCATTCGTAGTAGAAATTTGGAAAACCAGTCTCCAAATGTATCAGGCCAGAATGTAGGAATCTCTATGAACACAGATAGTATGAAACTTCAAAATAATAGCTCTATGATCTACATATGCTTACACACTGTATTTAACCCGTTATGATTTGTTTGCAGCTGGGTCGCTGAAGCGTAGAAACACTATGAATGATAGTGGTACTGTCACTTTAAAAGAAACAACATACAGAGGTGCCTATGATCCGAGGTACATGTATTATCCTTCAAGTTTTTGATCATGTTCCCATTGTTACACTGGTTGTGTATTCCTCTTCAACCAAGTGGCTTGCAGTATCGTACCCCTCTTCAGCCAATTCGCGTTGATGAAAATAGAAATACAAGTTTAACTGAAAGCACTACTCGGACTTCGTTATTAGTTCATTAACACGACCTATTTTTTTGTATGTTAAATTCATTATTTTCGATTATAATGTTTGTGTTTTTTATTGTTTCTTTTGAAGATTGTAAGTGTAGGAGTCGTTGATTCAGAAGGGAAGAACTCGCATCAGTATCTCATACCCCTAGAGGGGGATAAGGCTAAGCGGAGCCCCAAATAAAAATATTATAAGACTTTTTTTACAGAAAAAAATAGGATTACGTGTAATAAGCCTTGGTCAAACTTGAGTAAAGAATACCTCTAAATTTTTTATTGACCAATCAGAACTACCTTTCAGGATCTATAATTGCCTCAATTCTGACTTATTAGATCCAATGTACTTATTCGATCTAATATAATTATTTTGCTGTATCGAGACTAATACCAATCCAACCCATTTTCATTTCTTCTGGAATAATCACAAAAACTTTTTTCCATCAACTATAACCCCAAAAGAACCAGATTCCTGATCGGTCATGTTATATGTACCATTTTTGGAACGAGTAGATCTCCTGTAAGCGGTATATATTCTAATAATAATTTTGTGGGGAATGCTACCGTAAAAACAGACACACATATATATCAATCGTCTGGAACTTCTACAGGTTTGATATCACAAAAAAATTAAAAAATTGTATACCGTAAAATTTAGAAATATGTATACCGTAAGAGCATAACCCTCTCCTTACTTTTTGATATTTGATCTGAAGTCATACCAAAAACCTCATCTACGTCATTGCTAGAATCTTCAAAACCAGGTACAGTAGTTATACATTCCATCCTTTCAATTTATTATTTTTTATATTTAACTGTCACCGGTTTTTAATTTTTTTTAAATCACTCAGTTAAGCGTAGAATTCGTGGTCATAACATTGACAAGTTGTTCAGCCCCATCTTCTATTTACAATATTAGTTCAGGTAAATATTAACATTTAGTCATGTTTAGGCTGAGTGTGTATAGCATCCTCCTATAATCATCAGTTTTCTGATTTCAAAAGTTTTGTGTTGTTAAGTTAATGGAAGCAATAAATCTGCAACAGTTAGCACTAAGGTCTGAGCAAAAAATCGAATTAAAACCGAAACCGGGAAAAACCGGACAAAGCCGATTCGAATAAAACCGAAACCGAATAACAAAAAACCGAACCGATTTAAATGGCTCGGTTCCGATTATACGTTCCAACCGAACCGATAAAAACTGAACCGAACCGGTTATTAATATTATTAAATAAATAATATATTTTACATATATTATTATATGTTATTTATAAATTTTTAAAAAATTATAACTGCATTATAGCAGTTTTCACTAACCGATTATACATAGAAATTATTTTAGGTCACCTGGACTTGTTTGTTAGTCACCGTATGTTAGTCATTATAGTCTGCATTCTGCAATATGCAAATTGATTTGCAAATTTATTTCCGTAGTTTACATTTTGCGTGGGTTCACTCACTCTTACAGTGTTAGATATTCTTTAAATTTCATGTGTTAGATTTTTAAACATCCTCCTCCCTTTGACATCACTTGAGTAGAATGTTCAAAATAAAAAAAAATATTATGAGCTTAATCTTAACAATTATTTCTTAAAAAGCAAACTAAGTTTTTTAGTTTGTTTTTTTTATTAATTACTATTAATTAAACTTGGTACTTGACAAAATTCGCACTAGTTTCCCATTAATTATATTCGGATTCGTTTGTATATTGTTCTTTATTTTCAAATTTTTTGATTTTGTAACCGAAACCGAACCGATTATAACCGAACCGGGATTTTTTAAACCGAAACCGAATCTGAATCGGTGGTTGCGGTTTTTGATTTTAAAAACCGAAAATATATGGTTGCGATTCCGGTTTTATCCAAAAACCGAGCCGAACCGACTTATGCTCTCCCATGGTTAGCACCATATAAACGTCAAAGAACGTTGTTGATGCACATCATGGTAAGTTATAATTTTTTTTAAGTAATATATCCTATCACTGAATTAATCCAGATTGAATGTTTTGTGGTAAACAAGAACCGTAAAATTAAGAAATTTACATAAGCGTGAATTTCCAATTCTCAGTGATCGAAGTTCAATACTTTAATTACATACCTCCATTGAATTGCCAATTCCTTGATGATCATTTGCAACACAAAACTCCAGCAGATCACTGTGATTAAGCAGTCTCCCAGAAATTCAACCGCGAGTTTTTACTCAGTATAGCATGCAATTGAGACAAAGAGTACTTTTCAACCCTCTTTCTTTTATGTTTATATTTATATAATTTAAAATAAAAAAATAAATACATCTATTTTTAAAAGGCATATTTTAGACTTTAAATAGGATGAATTTCAAATTAATGAATAATTATTTTACACATATAAATTTTGTGATAGTGTCATATAATTCATTTTAAACCATAACTTCCTTTTTGTTTATGTTTTATATGAAGAAATTTTTAATTTTAGATTTTAACGAGTATTCGGATTTTATCAAATTAGATTATATATTTTACATATAATCCCTTTTTAAAAATTATGTAAGTATTGTAAATTTTGTACCTGTTGCAAAATATATAAAAAGTAAATTTATAATAAAATATACTTTAAAAATAAAAAATATAACGAATATTATAAATGTTTAATTTTTTAGAATCACTACACCAATATAAAGATTCACTTTTCTTTCACGTGTTACTTGATTTTCGTGATAATAATTTTTTTGTTCATTGAATTACTTTAAACAAATTTGGTTAGCACGCGTAGCGCGTCGGGCAATGATCCCTAATTATTATAATATGTAAAAAAATAATTTTGAGTACATTTGGTGATAAGTTGAGCAATTATAAGTGTGTTTGTTGTTGTGTAAGCCTTTCTAATTATAATGTTAACCTGACGACCAAATCTTATCAAGTTAACTCTCTCACTCCAATTATATAGGATATAATTAGACTTTTTTTGAATTTGGGAAATTTAAGGATATTTAGTTGAGATTTTAGAAATTATTAAATTCTAGGTGCCTTTAAATATCTAATATTTTACAATTTGATGACATTTAGTTTAGATTTTAAAATATTAATAATTTTTAAAATTCAGAGATATTCAAATATAAATCATAAACAATCTATTAACATATAGCGGTATTCAAAAACTTACTAACTATGAAAAATTAAACGGTATTATTTTTCATTGAATTTTTGGCATTTTAATATTTTATGAACTCAGGGGGACTGAACCAATTCATTATAGATTTTGTGTTAAAAAAATTGAAAGAGTTGCTAAAATTTGAAGGTGTTTAGTTATAATATTTAAAGATTTTGGATATGAAAATTCAAATTTTTAAATTGGATTTGAAGCATAGTTGAATTTTAAATAATCCACTAAAATTTAGAGATATCTAATTTGAATTTTTAAATTTTCGGGAGTATTCAATCACGATTGTAAATATTATTTTAAATTACGGTTGCGTTCAATCAAAATATAGAACAATATTTTAAAATTTCATAACTTTAAAAAAAATTCAGATTTTTCTTTTGCGAAAATAACGAACATTTTGTTGATAAAAATTCAAAATACCATTTTTAAAATGTAAGTATTGCAATGGTTTCTTTCATAGATAAAAATTTAAAATCTAATCAAACTATATGTCACCAATTCACAGATAATAATCAAAAATAAAAAATTTTATGAAAAAAAATTCCTCCCGAAAGTTTAGACAAAAGATAACAATATTACTATGTCCTATGTAACATTTTGCTTCTAGTTTAATCCATCTTTCTCCATCTACCCTTACTGCCCAAAACAAATGTGAAAAAAACACAAGTAGAGGCAAATTACAATTACAAGATAATATAAGCTGTATTTACAATTTTGATGTAAAATATAGGACTAAATATACAATAAAAAAATGCAATGACAAAACAGACTAGCTTAATAAATAGAACATCAACTTCCACATAGTGTCCGTGTCCGAAACACACTAAAAGAGTGGTCAGATATAAATCACTTTGATGTCACAAATATGTAATCACTTCTGCAACTTGAGGGATAAATGAACAATAACAAATTGTTCTCAATGTGTTGGTTTGCTCCATTTTACTCTTTGATCTTTTGATTGCATTTTAATATAAAAGAAAAGATTCTCAAACCTGGTGTTCACTAGTTCTAAACAACTCATAATCATAACATATATAATCACTTTGTAAAGCGTCATGATTTGTAAAGGATTCCATCAAAAGGATATTACGTTCTCAATCTATAATCTACACTCCAATCGTTTCCTGAGTTCAGTGTACAGATGTCCATAGACTAGTCACTAGCTTAATATATATAGCATCAACTTCCACCATTTTTTTGCTTGGGTAACTCACATGGATTTTAGATGTACGGAAAGAGATGTGCTGATTCGAACACATAACCTTGTCAAGATGAGTAGTGGCACCAGAAACTCATTCTACAAGAGTATCTACAAATCATCCATATGTTTCTCCTGCAACCACATCAGAAACACAGGAGCTAAAAAACCAAAACAACAAATCACGATTCTCGTAAGTACATCATCCATGACAATAAAAGCTGATATGTAGCTTGTCTTCACAAAGGCTTCGCCAGTTATCCAACACCAACAGGGTTTGACTTCACCGCAGGTCTTTCTGTCCAATTGTAATTCACACTTTAGTCGGAAAATTAAATAAATAGAACTTGATCATCAGATATCAGGGTAATAACAAAAGAAACAAAGTCCTCTGCCATTAAAAGCATATAGATTAACAATCTGAATCATAACAAATAATATCAGGAACACCAAAATAGAAAATTAAGCCCAAGGTATGTCAAAGTGAAAACGCAAGAAAATTTCGTGATTAGAGTGATGTTGGGCCTGGAAACACTGCTTTAAAAGATAAAAGATAGCTTAGGCATATCACCTTGAGCTTTTAAGTAAGCTATCATCTGTCAGATGCGTTTATATTTTAGATATTCTCACCAATCTGTCTCCTTTCATCAGAGCAAAATTTTAAACAGGCTATAATATATACTTTGATGATCTCAGCTGATAAAAAATACATCATAATCCCAGTTCTAGTAGATAGATCAAAGCATCAACAACAACATGAGTTAACATAATTGTTATCCTAACAAGACATTTTCCAGGTAATAAAATTTAAAACAGAGAGCGGACAACATTTGCAAAATTAACCAGACTTGTTGGTTCTAGGACACAACTAAAATCTAGACATTTCGTTTCTTATATCATAAGTTAATTAATTAATCAATTCGCAAAGTGCTAAAAAACAATTTACGGAAGTACTTAAAATCCTAGGGTAGTACCTGTATAGTTACAAACCAATATCATCAGGATGAGGGGTTCCATTCATCCATGCAACCTCTTCATGTAGTTGCAAAGCTCTCATCGCTAAATTATGTGCCACAACGTTGTATTTACGGTTGACGTGGGAGATAGAGGCCTCAGAATACCAAATTCATTGTGATATGAGTCCGCTCTATTCAGTGCTGAAACCAGACTTAAAGAATCAGATGAATTTTTTTTATTTGGTATGCCGGTAGTTGGTGCCCATTGTAAACCCACAATTAGTGCTAGGGCTTCTGCATTACCCGGTAGAGCATCCTGAGAAGTTTAAAAAAAATTGGCATTTCACCTTGTAAGAATGTTTTATGGAGCTCCTGGCTGTGGTTAAACTTTATTTGCGAAGTAATAAAAGTGCGAGAATTTTTTGACAATTCCCGCTAATTTCCATGTGTACTTTTCTTTGACGAACTCAGATTCCATCGCAACTCAGGTGCTGCTCACACACTGCGCTATGTAGGTTGGATCTATCCATGGAAAACATAAAATGGAGACTCCATTTTTTTGCTGCTCACACACTGCGCTATGTTGGTTGGATCTATCCATGGAAACCATAAAGGGAGACTCCATTATTTTTCCTAATATACCTTCACCATTTTATCTCGCTATAAAGCGTGGCAGTTGAGCCGTTAACATGAAAATGCTGGTTGTACAGCTTTAACACTGTTTTCATCATAGGTGCGACAAACAGACCAGACATTATTATTCATCCAGCACTGATCAGGCCAGGACGACTGGACCAGTTAATCTACATCCTGCTTCCAGATGATGCTTCTTGCCTTCAGATTTCCAAACCATGCCTGCGGAAGACCCCTGTCTCCAAAGATGTTGACCTTCTAGCACTTGGACGTTATACTGTTGGTTTTGGTGGTGCAGATATAAATGAAATTTGTCAGTGTTCCTGCAAGTATGCCATTCAAGAAAATATTGAGAAGGTAAGATTCAGCATGCTGAGGCACAAACCATAGATATATGGATCTCTGTTTTGGGAGGGGGAGGGGTGAATAATAATATTTTAAAACCAGGCTAGTTGTCATAACGTGCAATAGTTGTCATAACGTGCAATATGTTAATCCATATTTCACGATTTGAAGTGTTTTAGAAAACTTGTTTAGTATTATACACTCGTGTATCCGGTGCTTTTAACAGGTGGTTAAAAATAATAAAATATTAATACTAAGGAAAACTTAACTCAACTAGTAAAAAAATGGAAACTAGAAAGCTATACTTTGGGATTATTATAAATAAACTACACATATAGTAAATTACTAGTGCCTCATAAAGCAAGTATGCAATTTCATATATTTTGTGCGATATACGAAAACTATCACTTATAATTATAATATCATTACCAAATTGCCATTGAAGTTTTAAAAACTTAATATCATTTTAAGAATGCATGTAATGCTCATAAAATATTTACCTTGCTTTAAACTATAATCCGTGAAATTAGCAAGTCATCTTAATGAGGCACACTTTTCATGACCAACTTCTGATAACAATCAAACCTAATTTGCAATGTTATTAGACTACCATAACCTTTCGTGGATATAGTAAGTTGTTCTACTTCTATTAAATTATAGTCCTCTTTCCTTAATATACTTCATAGACTTAAATTCTCTAAAAGCTCCAACTTTCGTATTCCATAACAAATGCAATCAGAATTCAGAATTCGTTTAAACTCTACATTCATCGATTTTCCGGTAAACAAAACACTTTAACAAACAAATTTAAGCTATACAAGTTGTTAGTATCATCAGACATCAATACACTCAGCTTACAAGTTACAAATAACACGGACAAAACAAGTGATTAATAAGATACAATTAAGACTTAATTTTTCGAAAATACATGAACATGATATGAAAAATTTTAGGATACAACAAAATACAACAATGGAACATATGCTAAAGAAAAAGATATTGCATAGATTAACACAACATCAACATCTAACCTTTAAGTGTGAGTAATACTCGCACGTCGGGATATCTTAACTCCTCACTTAAGGGAGCCCGTTCAAGTACCGCCATCATACTGCTGTGCATACTGGTAAAAGTATATTCACGAATTAGCACTACAGTTACCAATTTTGAAATACCTGTTGGTTAGACATAAATATGATGCACTAGATTAAGATATACCACATTTACGATTATCGATAAGCATTTTCATATATCCTCTGCGATATAAGAAATATATCACTTATAACTAGAATAGTTTTGGTTGGTAGTTAGTTAAATTTTCTTTAAACCTCATATTTCCTTATTTTTAAGCACGTAATAAAAAACTCGATACACGAATGCACAATATCACACAAGTTTCAACACTGTATATCGTGAAATTTGGATTAACATAGGTAACTTTATGATTATGACAACTATAACCCTGATTTTGAGACATTATTATTAAATTTTGAAGGTTTTTAGAATATATATTCTATACGATTCCTAAGAATAAAATCAAATATTATTCCCATGAAAAGTGTACAATTAAAACTTTCCAATAATGTGCGGATTAGAGTACTTATATGAGGAATAGAAATTCTAATAAAATAACCTAATAGACTAAAGCCCATAAAGAATTGGGCTTTATCATAAGTGAAACACTTATTTAATTAAGTACTTATTTACTTAATAAATACATATATAGGGATTAGATACCCTAATTAAATAAGTACTTTACTTATAACAAATAAAGCCCATTTTCTATGGGACTTAGTCCATTAGGTTATTTTATTAGAGTTTATAATCCCTATATAAGTATTTTAATCACCACATTATTAGGAAACTTTGATTATACACTTTTCTTGTGAATAATATTGATTTTATTCTTGGGAATCATATAATTCATTGCGCATTATCTTTTTCATAAATCAGTCATGTATCACTTTGGATATGCAATAAAAATATATATTCTAAAAAGCTTCAAAGTCTAATAATAATGCTTCAAAACCAGGTTAGTAGTTTTCATAACATGACCTATGTTAATCCATATTTCACGATTTGAAGTGTTTTAGAAAACTTGTGTAGTATTATACACTCGTGTATCCGGTGCTTTTAATAGGTGGTTAAAAATAAGGAAATATGAAACCTAAAGAAAACTCAACGTAACCTAGAAACCTATACCTTGGGATTATTATAAATAAACTACACATATAATAAATACTAGTGCCACAAAGCAAGTATGCAATTACATATATTTTGTATTTTTGTGCGATGTAAGAAAACTATCACTTAAAATTATAATATCATTACTAAATTGCCAACGGAGTTCTTAAACACTTGATATCATTTTAAGAATGCATCATAATGCTCATAAAATATTTACTTAGCTTTAAACTGTAAATTCGTGAAATTAGCAAGGCATCTTAATAAGGCACACTTTTTCATGACCAACTTTCGAGAACAATCAAACCTAATTAGCATGACATTAGACTACAAACCTCCCGTGAATATAGTAAGTTCTACTTCTTTTCAATTATAGTCCTCTATCCAAAATTTACTTAACAGACTTAAATTAAAAGCTAAAATGTAGCTTGTCTTCACACAGGCTTCACCAGACACCAGTTATCCAACACCAACTGGGACTGACTTCACCGCAGGTCCTTCTGCCCCAATTGTAATTCACATTTTAGTCGGAAAATTAAATAAATAGAACTTGATCATCGGATATCAGGGTAATAACAAAAGAAACAAAGTCCTCTGCCATTAAAAGCATATAGATTAACAATTTGAATCATAACAAAAAATAACAGGAACACCAAAATAGAAAATAAAGGCCAACATGTGACAAAGTGAAAACGCAACAAAATTTAGTGATTAGAGTGTTGTTGGGCCTGTAAACTCTGCTTTTAAGTAAGATGTCAACTGTCAGATGCATTTATATTTTAGATATTATCACCAATCTATCTCCTTTCACTAGGCAAAATTTTAAACAGGTCACTATATTTAGTTACTATAACATATGTGGTTTTGACAATAATTATTTCCAAATATACAAAGTTCATTAGGGTCATCTCCACGATTCTAGGTACATTATAGCATGTGATCGCTTCTCTTCTCCAGATTTGTATTCATAATTACTAACATTCATTGTATATACACCTCTTGTTTCCTTCGGGTTTTTGAAATAGGATTGAGCAGGGTGCTACATTAATATTGTCTTAGCAAAAAGATATGGACAACTTTGTTGAAGAAAGGACAAACTTCTTGCCCTAGAATGTCAACTCCGCCCTCATATCTTTAAGGTTTTTTAAAAGCTTGTCTCTTTCTTCAGCAAAGCTGTCCACAAGTTTTTGCCGAGACAACATAAATGTAGCATCACATCACATAGCACGATAACGTCTTTTTCTTATATGCCATTGTCTTTGTAATGTAAACTTGAGCCTCTTCGTTCATCTTTTTTTATCTCATGTATTCTTTATCTTTTCCTCTTTTAAGTAATCTCTTCTTTCGGATATCTCTGTGTGTAAGATGAATTATTCGGCGACCTTTGAATTTTACTGGCGAGTGAGAAAAAGTGTCGAGCTTTCAACATACGAATTTTCATTATAATGTATTAGAGAAATTGCGTGTAGTTGCATTCTTGCTTTATGTGTCACTAGTAGTTTACTATATGTGTAGTCTATTAATAATAATCCTAAGGTATAGCTTTCTAGATTCCTTTTAGTATTGAAATCTAGGTTCCTTTTAGTTGCTAGATGAATTAAGTTTTGTTTAGGCCTCCTATTACCTTGTTCTTAAGCATGCATTAAAAACACTAGAAACACGAATGTACAATAGCACACAAGTTTCCTAAACACTTTAGATCGTGAAATATGGATTAACATAGGTCACATTATATAACAAATACTACCCCGATTTTGAACAATTATTATAAGATTTGAAGGGTTTTAGGATATATATTTCTATTGCTTATGAAAAGTGATGCTGGAAAAATTCATGAAAAAAGTTAATAAACAATGAATTATATGATTCTCAAAAATAAAATCAAAATTATTCCCTGAAAAGTGTACAATCAAAGTTTTCTAATAATATGCTGATTATAGTACTTATATAAGGAATAGAAACCCTAATAAAATAACCTAATGGACTAAAGACCATAAAAGATTGGGCTTCATCATAGGTAAGGTACTTATTTACTTAGTAAAGTACATATAGGGAGTAGATACCCCAATTAACGTTACTTATAATAAAGGCCAATTCTTTATAGACCTTAGTCCATTACGTTATTTTATTAAGATTTTTAATCCCTATATAAATAATGTGATCACCACATTTTTAGAAAACTCTGATTACACGCTTTTAAAGGGAATAATATTAATTTTATTCTTGGGACTCATAATTCATTGCATATTATCTTTTTCATGAATATGTCCAACATCACTTTTGATATGCAATATAAATATATATATCAAAAACCTTCAAAATCTAATAATAATGTTTCAAAACCAAGTAGTAGTTGTCATAAAATAACCTATGTTAATCCAAATTTCCCGATCTAAAGTGTTTTAGAAAAATTGTGTAATATTATACTTTCGTGTGGCACAACCACAAGAGAGGTTTAAAATTATAGTTATATGAAATTTTGGGCATGTTCTGCGATTTTGGAATACATCTTAATGGTTTAGATTACCTATTTTTAGCTATCATGTTCAAAATTATATGAATGAATGTTATAATAATAGTTCTAAGTTACAGGAGTAACTTTAAGCTTTAATTGTACTTTCTCCTGTGCGATGCATATCTACCAGAGAATACATTCAAACCTTAGCATGAGTAACCAGAAACTTTACTGTCTTTCAAATTTTGTATATATACATTCCACTCATTTTGGTTTATGAAAAGGGACTCCTTTAGTCAATTCAACATATTTTAAGCAGTGACAACTATATCATAGAAATATCTTTCTGATCCTCCTTAAATCGGAAGACAAAAAAGTTAGGAAATGGTAACAACTATTCATGTCTTCATACGTATGATCAAATTACAATAATTTGCAAAGAAAAGATTCCTTTTAGTTTAGATCGGGAAGCTAGAGATGATAGTTGATTAACTAAACAAAGTATATCAAATATTTATGTACTGGTATCAAACTCTACATTCATTGATTTTTCGATAAACAAACACCACATATAACATTATATTTGATCACAATTCACAATTCAGAAATCATTTAATCACTTCGTTCATCGGTTTTTTAATATAAAAAACACCGTAACAAACACAATTCACCTTATACAAGATGTAAATTTCAGCAATTACACTTGATCAGCATACAAACACCAGAAATAACACAAGTATTTAGGAATTAGCACCACAATTACCAATTTCGGTACACCTGTTACACATAAATCTGACATGTTTACAATTATCGACAAGCACTTTCATATACATACTTCGCTTTAAACTACAAATCTGTGAAATTTAACAAGGCATCTAAATAATGCAAGTTTTTTGTGACTTTCGATATCAATCAAACCTAGTTACCATTTTATTAAGCTATCATAGTCACGAATTTCCTCGCCCTCGTGAATCTAAATCCACCAAGTTGTTCTACTTTTGTTTAAACATAGTTCGCTTTCCATTATCCACAAAACATTCTTAAATTAAAAAAAAAAAAGAACTCAACAATCTCGAACTTTCATGTTTAAAAATTAACACAATCACAATTCGGAAACCATTTAATCCCTACATTCATCGATTTTTCGATAAAAAAACACTGGAACAAACACATTTCACGTTATACAAGTTGGGATTTTCATCAGGTACACATAATCAGCATACAAACACCACAAATAACACAGTTAAAACAAGCGATTGATAAGATACATATAAGCATACACGTCCATGCATGACTGATGTTAATATATACGTACGAGTGTGTGTAACGTACAGATTTGAATGAGTTTAGCTGTAGGAGCGCCGGAGATGACATCGATTTTTCCGATAAATAAAACACTGTAACAAACATAATTGAAGACATACAAGTTGTAAATTTCATCAATAAAGTTAATCAGCTTACAAACAACACGTAAAACAAATGATTGATAAGATATTTACGTAAAAGTGTGTGTATCATACCGATTTGGATAAGTATAGCTGCGGGAGCGCCGGAAATGAGACCGAAGATGATAGAAATCCGGCAAGTGTGGCGGCGGTGATTGACGGGGGCGAATTGTAGGGATATTACACCTCGTATTCGTAGAAAACGAGGAAATCAGGGTTTTGTTTGGGCTTTTAATTTCTAAACCCTGGCCCAAGTTGGTTTGTTGGACTGTTGTAATTTACAGACCTCGTTAATTATGAGCAAAGGCCTGATAAAATGTTAACAATGAGAGCAACAATAGTGCTCCAAAATGTAGCCCAAATTTTATTAAGAATACTTGGCATGTTTCGTATTTATGTATTCATACCAATAATAATTTTATATATTAATTATCTAGGAACCCTTTCATGGAAAATCTTGATAGTTATAACATTTCTCTAAAATTAAAATAAAATTTTTTAATTATGATGTATGTTTAGTAAAGATTGCATTACCAAATTCTTTTTTGCTTTCAAATATCTATTAGATTTTATTGAATTTAAGAAATTCAACGATATTAAATTCGAATATTTTAAATTTTACTAAAATATAGTTGTATTTAAAAAAATAGTTTAAAATTTGATTATGTTTAATTTAGATTTCTGAAAATTTAATAAATATCAAATAATCCGCCGAGTGTATGGATTATAGCTATCAAAATATGTTTTTTATAAAAACTAACTCCGAATTATTTTAAAATGTTTACAAATTTTATTCAATTTCTTGATATAATTCAAAATCTCACATATTTTATTGAATTACGTAGACTATATGAAGATAGGCTAACCCAATTGCAAGAGTGGAGCTCTACTACCAACTGAGCATTAGGAAAATAATCAATTTCATTTTGAATCAATATTTTTCAAATCGCCTCATATTATAAACATGGCCAAGAATGCTTCCCATATACTCCCTCCATCCCAATTTATCTATCTTCTTTAATTTTTTGTGTTCAAATTGATTTAACTTTAACCGTAAATTAAACATCAATCTTTCATTATTTTGAAAAACCGAAGAATACGTATTAAAGTAGATTATGTGTACTTTCTAATAATATAATTTTTATAATTTTTTTGTATTATATACTATATGAAATTTTCAGTCAAAAATTGGTCAATTTGACCGCAAAAAATCAAACAGGACAGATAAATTGGGACGGAAGAAATATGTTATTTCGTGTACAGCATTAACTACGATACGACATTTGACTTGCAATATAACGTTTACACGACTTTCCGTATAAAAAGAATTTTTTAAATACATTTCAGGTTGGACTATTAATAATATACTATTTTCGTCCCCCTTATTTTTTCATATTTTTTTCTTTTTATTGTTCGACACGTATCTTAAAACGTATATAAAATATAGTTTCATAACATATTTTTAAAAATTTTCTTTTTCTTAATAAAATATTAAATATTAAATTTATATTTAGAATAATTTATTATAAAAAATTATTTATGAAATTATACTATATATGAATTTTAAAATATGTGTCAATATTGTTCTTAAAATATAAAAAATTAAGAGTAACGGAGGGATAATAGATTACAACTTCCAGGTTGAGTACATGTTCTAGTATTTCGAATTTAGTGTTCGGTCAACTATTACAACATTTTGTCTATGGTATTAAACGGGCTTATGGCCCTTTATTTTTATATTGAGTATATTGGGCCATGTTGACTCAAAATAAGGTATTTAGGTCATTTATTCATTTCACAAGTATGATAATTCGGATCAAATTTCGAGCCTTTTAGAAATCGGGCCAGATCTTGATTTCGAGTCAGAAATAAATTGAAACTTACTGACCTAAATGAAGCCAACTTGGGTAAATAACAAGTCCACCTCGGACTCCCAAAAGATCATAATTTGTTGGTGCACATAGTTAGGGGTGTGCATGGTGCGTTTTTAGCATTAACCATAGTCAAACCAATACATGCGGTTCGGTTCGGTTAATAAATGGTTTTTCGATTTCGGTTAACCATTTATCAGTTTCGGTTTTTATTCGATTTTTTTATACATTTTTTATTTGTACGATTTTTTGTTGGTAATGTGTTGGATAAAAAAATAACATCAAGTTAAATGATAATATTACATTAATCACCAAAGATTTGTCACTTTAGAATTCGTTAAATAAAATTGATATATTTCATAAATTTATTTTTTGAATGTATAATTCATATTATTTTAAATAATAGATTCGAAATATGATAAAAATATATGTTGAAAACAATGAAAAAAGGAGTATATATCAAAATATATGATAAAAATTGATTATATACATATTAAAAAATTATGATTTAAGAGTATTTACATATTAACCTTAATTAATTTATGGTATTATATTATACAATTTACATTACTAATGTTAAATAAATATTTAATTAATAAAATATTTGAACCCGGTTATCATAACATATACACGTATATTATATCATATATATAATGAGTTTAGAAGATAAAATGATAAGGTTTGGCAGTGAGAGCTAATATTGTCATTAGAGATTGGTAATTATTTTGAAAAAATACAAAACCAGGAAAGGAAATAGGGGTGATGTGGGTAGCAATGATACATTGTTGATAAACTTAAACCTAATATGAAAATAATAATAATAATAATAATAATAATAATAATAATAATAATAATGTTAAGTCTTTTTAAATGTATGATTAGTTATTATTCTTAATTTGAGAATAACTTTGCAAAATCACCAATTTACATACTATAGACAAATATTCTTAATAATAAAAATATTACAATTAAAAATTGAAATACAAATTTAATAATTACTATATATTATATTTATTTCATTTATTTTAATATTTTATTATAATACTTAATAATCTGTATAACAAAAACAATAAGTAATTAATTAAGAAATTAAAATATAATTACACATTTTTAAATGATATAGAGTAATATTAAAAGTATTATATATATAATACAAATAATATTTTTCTTAATAAAAATAAAACTAAGTAAGATTTAACAAATCATTTGTTAATCGGGTTAAAGTTGATCATTTAAAAAATATATAATATGTAAGTTTGATTAAAAATATCTATAAACATATAATTTTTATTTTTTTTATAAAATAAGAAATACATTTAGACTATTTTTACCTACAAATTACAAGCATTTTGTTTAGGATTGTCTTCTAAAAATTTTAGAGTATATCAATTTTATCATGGGAGTAAATGAGAGAAAATGTTATGGTTTGGTCGTTAGGCTAATATTGTAATCAGAGAGATTTGAAAAAATACAAAGTCAGGAAACATTGGGTGATGTGCTTAGCATTGTACACGTGTTGATAAATCTAATCCTAATATGAAAATAATAATAATGATAATTTTAAGTATGATTAGTTATTATTTTTAATTTGAGAATAATTTTACAAAATCATTAATCTACATACTATAAACAAATATTCTTAATAATAAACTATTAAAATTAAAAATTGAAATACAAATTTAATAAAATACTATATATTATATTTATTTCATTTATTTTAATATTTTATTATAATACTTAATAATCTGTATAACAAACACAATAGGTAATTATTTAAGAAATTAAAATATAATTACACATTTTTAAATGATATAGAATGATATTAAAAGTATTATATATATAGTACAAGTAATATTTATCTTAATAAAAATAAAACTAAGTAAGATTTAACAAATCATTTGTTAATCGGGTTAAAGCAGATCATTTAAAAAAAATAGAAAGTGTAAGTTTGATTAAAAATATCTATAAATAGATAATTTTTATTTTTATATGTATAAAATAAGAAACACATTTGTATTATATTTAGGTATAAATTACAAGCGTTTTGTTTCATATAAGGACTGTCTTCTAATAATTTTAGACTATATGAATTTTATAAATATAAAAACTAGAAAGAAATATAACAAAAATCATAAAAAAACTATTACAATTCATAATTGAAAAAACAAAATAATAAAATAAATTTGAAATTACTATCATAAAAAATGTAAAATACTTTTTTTCAAAATCATTAACAGAACTGAAAAATTATAAAATATTGTAACAAACCCGACAAGATGAAAATCCCAAACAACTTTCCAATTTTTGATCAAACTCTCATGAAAATAAAGTTGTTAGAATAAAAAAATAGTAGTACTTTTGCTAAAAGATATTTATATCAAAAAGTAAATAAGCCAACTCATTTTGTCAGAAATAATTCTCATGTAAAAAATTATTTATAAATTTTCATGTGCATAGTAAAGATGTAAAATTAATTTTTTATATTATTAAATAATGAAAACATTTACTATATGTTTGGTTATAAATGTTACAAATTCTATACATAATAAATTTTAAAAATAAATATAATAATTATAAAAAATTAATACAACTAAAAATAAAATACAATTTTAATAAAATGAAAAAAATACCCTCATAGTAGATTGAAAAGTATGTTTTTTAAATAATATTACGAAAACTGAGAATTTATAAAATATTATTACAAACACACTTGAAAAAAGTAGTAAGGTACAAACTACAACCAACATTTCAATTCGTGATCAAACTCCTTTAATTATGTGTCACAATCAAATATAAAATGTAATAACAACTAAATAATTAAGCTTGAAAAATATTTTTTTTGATAAATAAATTATTTAAAAATAAATATGTACAAATATATATTACACGTTATTAGAATGTTAAAATATTTAAGAATAAAATAAAAAATAATTATGCATAATTGTAAAATACAGTTATACATATTAGTAACACTTTAAAAGCCGTAATAATTTTTTAAAATTATTAATATATTATACAAAGGTTATCCTGATGAAATATAAAATTATAATAATAACTAAATATATAAGTACAAAATACTTAAGAAATATAAAATTTAAGGAATACAATTTTTGTATTAAAATTTAGTAAAGTAAAAAATAATGATTGATTTCAAAGTTTTTATAAAAAATAGTTAGAATCATCATATGCATCGCACGGGTATAAAACTATATACATTATATTATAGATATATATAATATAGCGGTGCAGTTAATTGAAAGAATGCCCAAAATACACCACTTTCCAGTTTCAAGTTCCCAAAATACCCACCGGCGGGAAAACTGCCCAAAATACTCACTGAATACACATGTTACAGGTGTGTATTCTATTTTTTAAAAAAAATACAAAGAATACACATGTGAGATGCGTATTCTCTGAGTGAATACGCATGTCTCACATGCGTATTCTTTGTATTTTTTTAAAAAAAATAGAATACGCATAATGGTAATGCGTATTCAGTGAGTATTTTGGGCAGTTTTCCCGCCGGTGGTTATTTTGGACAAATCTCCCTAAATGGTGGATATTTTGTTTTTTCACCCCAGTTAATTTCGGTTCGGTTATGATTGAAAACCGGAACTGCAACCGCACCGCTAATTCGTTTTTTTGTCGGTTCGGTTTTATTCAGGTTTTTTAGCGGTTTGGTTTTTTTCGGTTTGGATTATCGGGCTTTTTCGGTTATTTTTTCGGTTTCGGTTTTTTTCTGCTCACCCCTGCACATAGTAGTAGTAATATTTTACCTTAAAAAAATGAACAAAAGTCTCAAATCTACTCGATGTGGGATTGGGGTGTCACAAACTCCCACACTTAAACCATTAACGTCCTCGTCAGACCCGAATAGACAGCCCATAGGACCAAAATCGTTCATCTCTAGCCATTGTGGAATAATACCGGTTGTTTTCGTGTTCTCACTTCTGGATCTCTGTCGATTGTGGGATAATACCACCAGTTTTCGTGTCCCCAACTTCTAGCAACTTGACGCATCAAACTTTCGAGAGTCGGCTCTGATACCGTATGACAACCCATGTCAAATCTCGAGTCTTTTTCAAAATCGGGTCAAATTTTGATTCCGAGTCCGAAATATATCGAAACCTACTAGCCTGAATGCATCCAACTTGGATAAATAACAAGCTCACCACAGACACCCAAAGATCATGATTTGTTGGTGCACATAGTAGTAGTAATTTGCCTTGTAAACTGAATATAAGCCCTAATTTTTCTCGATGTATGATCGGGGTGTTACAACAAGTCTATATAGTCTGTTTGAAATCTTGATGTACATATTTAATTAGTATTTTGAACTATTATTTATTTGTAAATTTAAGTGTATTATATTTATATTTTAGATAATTCATTCAAATTTATGAATATTCAGTTTTGATTTTAAAACCTTTAAAAGTTGGGAATATTCAATCAAGAGTTTAAATATTATTTTAAAAAAGGTGGTATTTAATTAAAATTTAAAATTATCTTTTAAAAATTCATGATATTCAAATTGTCATGATCGATTCTCTAACATGATGGATTTTCGTGAAGTTGATACAAAATATCGTTAAGTTTTGCTCGATTACATAAAATTTTCCACAAATCCATAAAAATCTAGTGAATTTTGATAAGATCTAAGAAGGCATGAGATACACCGGCAAAACCATCAAAATTCATCATTTTTCAAATAATAAAAAAATTATGAATCTCTTATTAGAGTTTATTGGATTTTAAAAATAATTCAAATTAAATATCAATAGATTTTAATGAATTTTTTTAATCTAAATTGAAAACTCTCATATTTTGAAAGATTTTTTCTAATTTTTATTGAATACCCGGACCTTTTAAAATCCAAATTGAATACTCCCGGATTTTATAAATCCAAAATAATTTTTTAAAATTAGAATTGAATACACCTTTTTATTGACAAATAAAATAAGCAATACTTTCTTAACAAAATCAAACAAACAATAATCTTAAAAACTTCATGATTGATCTTATGACCGTTAAAATATTTCAAAATCTAAATTTCACACGCCTCCGTATTCAATTCCAATCTATTAAAATTTAAAATTTATTGATAATTTGTTTAAGTATACGCCATTATTTTTGTTCTTTTTATATGACACTTAACTTTTACACACATTTCAAAATCTTTCATTTAATTTTTTTGTATTAAAATACGTTTTACATATTTTATTCTAAAAATAGTAATTAATAATAATAACGCTAAATACAAGATCAAAACATTTGTAAAAAAATTAGCCATCATGTAAATAGTACTATCAAGCACATAAAAAAATAATTTTCAAAGTAACGACTTTAATATACATATATTGAGTCACATTTAAGAGAGAACTTTTTATATAGAGAACTAAATAGAACCATCATCCAGCCTTCCATTCTTCTTTTAACAGTTAAGATTAAATGAAATTATCGGTGGCATTTTTGTAATTAAAATAATAAACTTTATGGCTAACTTAAAACAAAACAAAACCATGCCCATTCTAAATGACTATACAGACACCAATATACACATTATACGCACAGTCGCCACCAGAGAGAGGTTGAGGGAAAGAGAGAGAAACAAGAAATCAATAACAAATCGGTGATTTAAACTTGAGAATCGAAAATTTCATCACAACAAGGTTGAGAATAGTTTTTATTCGGTGAAATTTCATGGTATTAAACTTTAATTCGGATATTTAGGGTTCTGTGATAATTTAGATTCATTTTTAATATTTATTTAGTTTTTTCAGGTTTAATAACGAGGTTGAGCAATTACAGCTGCAAGTTATTTCTTCGAATAGGTAAAGTTATTTTTTGTGTTTTATAGTATATTTTAAGGTTCAATACAAGAATCAGATTTTAGACTTGTAAAATGATTTTGATGCTATAATAGAAGTATATTTATGTGTTCATAGTGTTTGATTCTAATGTAAAAGAATATATGAATTTTGTACTTTTATATATCTTCTACAATATAATTAAATGAGTATTTTATATATGCACTAGTTCTCTGAATTTTAATCATGTGTATTTATTGCTTGTAAATATTGATTCTACCGTAGAAGCAATAAATTCTCATTGTACTTTTACTTTTTAATTATTTTATAAAATTTTAATTTTACGAGAGAAGTTAGTTTATGTGATTCTAGTTTTTAATTCTACTAGAAAATCATATTTGTATAGTCTAGTTTTATATAGCTTGAGTTGCTTACGCTTGAGCAAAAAGAGTCTTTGTTAGTGACCGCTGATGGCTATAGATTCACACCAATTCAGATTAATTACGAGCGGATTAAGGTGGATGATGCAATTTGAAACGTGAAGATTTTTCATAGTGTGTAATCCTTAAGGTAAATAGTATGTATGCTCTATTAGGAAAGAGATGTGTTTCAATTGCGTCATACTTTGTAGAATGTATCATTCTTGTACAATAATGTGATACGCAAAAGGTGCACCCTTAATTTTGGAACATTAGTAACTTCTGCGGTCCAAAAAATAGGAACTGCAGTTAGGTACCTAGCTAATTTGTTACCTTTATCAAGTTGGCAATTCGAAGAGAATCCATTCCTCTGTAACTTTTGTTAGTGAGCAGAGCTAACCCAACAAAAGCCAATCACATAAATTACAAATCATGCCTTCCAGCCATTATATGTCATGTTTTCCTCAAGATCACTGAAAAGACCATGTTCTGAATTTTTTTAGTAATATCATGTGCCAATTCATCAGATAACTGAAGATTTTGTTGGAGATCAGATGCTATCTAGTTGTTCCCATTGTTTCCACCAGCTGTAGAAAAATCGCTATTGGAAACTCCTTTAAAACTATTGCTCTAATAAACATGGGTTCGTTTGTAGTAGGTACTCTATTGATCTGAGATGCTAATCACATAGACTTGTTGCTTCCATATCCATGACCATCACTTCCCCCGCGTACAGTTGCACTCTTTCCTGCATGGGGTTGCTGCTGTGGCGGTACACCCCCTCTATTGTTGTTGTTAATATCTTGTAGCAGCCGCTGGATCATTTGTTGTTGCAAAGCCTGGTTGTTGTGAGGAGATTGCAAATGGTTCTGTTGCAGAACCCCATTAACATTAAGAGAAAGCTGGTTAGTTGCAGGAGATGGGAATTTGAAAATCCACGGGTATGAGGATTCTGCATGGTTCCTGACAGTATAGAAGCAGGCCCTTGAAAAGAAGGAGATTAGATTTAAATTTAGTCTCGTTGTTTACATTGATGATTGATTATAATGATCAAATAAGTAGTAATATTATAATAATGTTTGATATTTTGGTGTGTTTCAGACTGCAGAGAATGAGTTTAAATTGGAGGAATCACACAAGTCAAGAAGATTAGAGTTAAAGGGTAATCTCAAGTCTACAGAGAAGAAGTTATATTTTATTATGTGTTGGGTCCATGAACAGCCAAACGATGGCGGTTTTCTAGTTGCAAGCATGGTAGAAGGAGAAAAGGGTGCAACTTTGGCTTGCATAATGTACAAGATAAAGCGCAAAGCGGAGGCAAGATGTTTATTGATGAGTTTTAATCACCTGTCATGAAGTACAGTTTTGGCTACAGTTTTGGTTGTTTCTTTGATAGTTGTAATTTTAGGGACCAATTTAGTATTTGATGATCATTTAGTAAGGGCAAATTGGAGAGTTGAATTGTGAGATTTCTAGTAATCACTTGCTTTTATGCGACATATTTGATATATTTTTGTGGAACATACATTAAAGTAGTCTATTGTCCTTATTAGTTGTATCAGCTCTATTTACAGACTTTACCTTAAAATCAAATATTTGCAATCTATTGTAAAATCAAAATTTTCTCCAATATATTGAACCAAATACTAATTTGTTAAATAGGAGAATCAAAGTTTAGATTCACCGTTAAACAACAAATTACAATGTTATCCAATTAAGAAAAATGACTATGTACAAATCTAGTTCTACATTAGAATCAAATTACGTTACACTTTAACAATGCAAAAAGAAGTAAAGGAAAAATTGATTTTACACTAGAGTAAAAACACGAAAATTTGTAGTAAAGGGAAATGAGCTAAATAAAACATGATTCTACACTAGAGTCAAAACACAAAATATCTACAACTACTTTATAATAATTTTATTCACCAACAGAATTAAGAGTCTATATAGTATAATCAAGAAAATCAATTAAATACTAATTTGGTTCTATTATTGAATCAAAAGGTGCTTTTAAGGAATCATTTCATTAAATCATCAAATCTTAAGTTTCAACAGCTAAAAATACACGAGATACACGATACACTTTCTATCTTCCAAGTATGGTTAAAAATAAAATTGTAAGCTCTAACTAGACAGTGAGTGACACAATTTGCAAATTGTTTTACAAAAAAGATATAAACATTCATTGACCTTTCTAAATGACTACGACAATCCAGGATCACTAGGCCGAAATAAGAATCCAATAACAGTAAACTTTGAGGTGGCGGTGCAACCACCAAGCCATCTGTCTCGTTTATGACTTTTGGCCATTGCCTAGTTTCCACCCAGCTATGTGCATCTTTTATAGAAAAGACTTCAGCTAACTTCGGAAGTGCAACACCCGCCTTAAAAATTGATTAGGCAGATTTCACTACACCATTGTGCTTTTAGTGATGTAACAAAAGATATACCATTGCTGATCAATAAAATAAACCCCGTCGACGTTTATTTTTTATAATGCCATCAGGAGGAAATGACCAGATTGTTGCATCATCCTGCAGTGAAATTTGCAGCAGAATTCTGAGTATTTTTTCACTACTGGACTTCCATTTTGGCTGGCCTCGCTACTTCTAGTGCTGGAGTGTGTTTATTTTTGCCACACCAGAGCATTTCCTGCTCTCCAAATATTCAAGATAACCATTGTGGCTTTGTTCTGATTTTCTTTGGTGCAAACTTATAAATAAAACAGAAGAAAATATACTAAGAAAACGTAGATATGAAGAGTCTACCGTAGAATCAAAAATTGTTTTAGATCAAACTAAATACTAATTTATAATAAGTTATGCATGTTATGAGAGCCCAATCTTATATTATCCTCTTCCAGAACTACATTTGCAACAAGAAAATTACTAAAAATAATATTATGTGAATTAGAAGAAAATACTCAAGATTAGGTTTTGGTGCTTGAGGTTACTCCCAACATATCAGCTTCAGTCTCCTCGAACCTTTTATAACCAGTGTGCTTGAAAGTTTTTCAATTGCCTTTTCTTTTATGCACTTCTCTAGTCATCACTTTGATTTGCCACATGTTGTTGAACTACAATAGCTAGCCAGACAATAGCATAGAAACTTGTCATAAAGAAAGTTTTGCTGGTCCTTTATGTACTTGATTCTACTGCAATTTTATATAACTCTATAACTCTCTCTTTCAGAACTGTTGCAGTAAACAATTACTAAAATAATATTCAAATGTAAAAAAGAATAAAACAATATTTAAATGCCAATTTAGAATCTCGATCATTAGCCTACTATTGAAAAGTTATTCCACAGGATATATAAGAGATAACAAGAAGGTGATAGTGTAAATGCATCATACCCATTATTTGCATGTTCTAACACCCCTACTCTATTTCCGTCAATTTTTTCTAGCATTTCTTCCATCTTGCATCTTCTTATTCATTTTGTCCCTAATTTTTCAACTATGCTCCCTTAATGTTCATTAAGTTGCGTCAATCTCTGTTAATCTTCAAACAAAATAATGAAATAGACTAGCTTCTTTTTTTATAAACAACACAAAACTCTCTAATTGGTGCATCCGCTTACTAAATTGCACACTATTTCTACAAGTCATAATAATCTATTAGAGTTCTTCAATTGGGCTAAATGATACATAAGTTTGCCACTATTTTTTGTACAGCTAAGCAAAACATGAGATAGATGACGATCAAATAAGCATTCATAACAACGTGCTCTCCTTGTTGAATCTAGTGAAGGTGAGGTTTACACGAGTTTTTGTGTTTGTATAATTCATAATTCTAATATAAATTTTGATTCTAATATAAAATATAGTTAACTTAAAACTTATGTATGTTATAATATATTTAAATTAAATTTTGGTTATATTCTAAAACACAAAAATACACACTCATAAATTAAATTTAAAAATGTATTAAACAACTTCTATTTGGATTCTACAAATTTTGATTCTATTATAGAATCAAAAGATACCTAAAAGTCTATATTATAATCAAAATATCTGCAACTGATGCTAATTTGTTTTATACTAGAATTAAAACACCTACTCAAAATTTTAAGCATTTGAGCATAAGATTAACTGCTTATGATCCATAAAATCATATTAAAAGCTGAAAACATAGTATATATGAAGCGCAGAAAAAAAAAGCTTGAGTTAGAAACAAGTCAACTACATTCAATCCAACTATAAACTAGCTAAAAATGCTAAATTTACATATATGAAACTCATATCAATAACAAATAGAGAAGATTAATGTAAATATGTACTAATTAACAATTTTATTCGTTAAATCAAAATTTGAATGACAATCATTAGCAAAAAAAGTTAAGAATTAGGGAAATACTTGATGAAGATTGGATGTAAATAATGGAATCTGAGCTTGATTCAAAGAACCGGCTATTATTTCGGTGAAATCATAGCAATGATATTATCGAAAAGAGATCTGGTTATAGTTGACCTATACATACATGATACAACTGTTAAACCGGCGATTTGTGTGTAATTTTTCAAAGTTTAATTGCTGAAATATATGGACCGTTAGATATATTTTTAATCTAAGGATTGTGATTAATGGAGAAGGTTCTCTATGGACCTCTATATAACCCTACCCTCCGTGGAAGGTTTGCCTACATATATATCCAACATACCTAGCGTCGTTTATTTCTCATCATGCATGAGTAAGACAAATATCATGAAAGTGACCCAATCGACCGGGGTGTTCAACACAAAACAAAATCATCGGATGCTAGTTAACTTTGTTGAACACACGTGCATGTTCAGCTTATTAGTGCTAAAAAACCTCAAAATTCAACAACTCACTTATTTGTCCTCTCCGTATGCATATACTCACACATATTGACACATAAAAATTTAGAACAGTTAAAGAGCTCGAGGACACACAATCAATCGAGTCATCATTTTCTATAGCACATCCACAACATTACAAATTCTAACTAAGACACTTCAATCGAGTTACGAATTTCTCACAGCTCGACCGATTCAAACTAACATGACTCGCCAAATTTTTAATAACTTGCTCAATAATTCTACTTCAATTACTTATAATTCGATTAAAACTTTGTAGATGATTGTTATGCGACCTTGTCGACTACCGAGTTAGGTCATAGTGTCTTTCGAATTCCTTGGCGTGGTTTTATGTGTCAATGAAGGTGAAGACTGTATCGTGAATGACATATCATTTCTGATACAGTTTAGATACATGCACATCTAATCTTTTGTTTGTGTTTGTGGCGCATCCACTCAATACCACTTTGGTCAAGCCACATCCACTTGGATAGGATACCAATATGGTCAAACTGTATTATTATATGGGAAATTTGGGAAATTTGGTACAACAGTATTTTGGAGGTTCTTGATTGGAATAAAGATCTATGTGTGGTGTTTAATGGTGGGGAAATGTTGTTTGTGGTGGTGCTTGAGTTTGTATGATGGCTACTCAAGAAAGAATATAATTTTCTTTATTCTTCATCAAATGTCAAATCATATCTCATACAAGTGCCTACATACCCTATTTATAGGGATCAAACCTCATGGGGAACAAGTTACATGGCAAGCGTTAGGTTTATTCGACTCATGCAGCCCAATCCCATCTCCAAATAAGGCCTCCAACCAATTAGTCATGTAAATCCCGACCGATCGCACACGGCTTCTACAATCTCGCGGCATCTCCGAATTTCTTCCCGTAAATATAGGAATATTCCGTGTCGGTCCCGAAATTTACGGATAACTCAACTGTTTGTGAGTCATTATCCATAATGCGGTTAGAATTT
The DNA here is from genome assembly GCF_009905375.1 of Apium graveolens. Classification (NCBI taxonomy): domain Eukaryota; kingdom Viridiplantae; phylum Streptophyta; class Magnoliopsida; order Apiales; family Apiaceae; genus Apium; species Apium graveolens. Next base: position 10,997,111 of record NC_133649.1, on the reverse strand, counting down.
GCATAATGCGAGTCGGCCTGGTCATCTCGGCTCGCATCAACAAGAATTAATCAAAAAAGCGGAAAAGTGGCATTATGTCAGTTCCTCATTATTTAGTCCAATTCGTATGACCGCTTCATGCGATGCGGTCCCGTAATTTAAAGAGTCTTAAGTTGTCTTATTCACCGAGCGCATGAGCCCAGTGCGCGGTGTCCATCTATCGTGTGACAAGCCTTCATGCGGTGGGCTTGCAGCCCATTCATCCAAGATTGTGAGATGTGAGCCGGCCTGACCACCTCGGCTCACACTAACCCTCTTGGTGAGGCCATTCTCACTTCCCAAAGAAATTCATGAAGTGAGGCATTGTGGCCTCGTTTCGTTTTCTTTTTCGCATTTTCTTTATGTATTTGTATTCATGATGTGAACCGACTGGAGTCTCATCATACTTCAAGTATTCACAATAGCCTAAGAATTGTGGGTTCGCGACCCATCTTCTAAATCATGCCCGTGATGAGAGCATGAGCTTCTGTAAGCTAAGTGAGATCGAGCTCCTTAAACGATGTGAGCCTGAACCTATGATTGAAAGGAGAGCCTGAACCTATGAGTGAGAGGAGAGCCTAAAATCTTGAGTGAGAGGTGAACCCGAATCTTTAAGAGAGATGAGAGCCTGAATCATGATTGAGAGGTGAGCCCGAATATCTGAGAGAGAGGATAGCCTGATTCTTTAGAGAGATGTGAGTCTGAATCTTTGCTAGAAAAGAAAGAAGAGAGTCTTTCTGCTAGCGTAGAGAGCTCGAATCTCTGCTAAAAAGGGAGAGGGGAGCCTCTCTGTTAGTGTAGAGAGCCCGAATAATCTAATGTTGTGCTCTTGAGTTTTTAAGGAAAGAAGAGAAAAGAACCTAGTAGAAGAGAAGGGAATAGAAGAGAAGATTGATTAATAATTTTTCTCTCATTTTCTCCCAAGTTATTGATGGATAGAAGAGAAAGTTTGGACATAAAAATAGTTATATAACTTATTTTGTGAGACAATCTCTTCCAATCATCCAAAAAACGAGAACTTATTTTTGAAAAGAAAGTGGGTAGAATTTTCTTTTTGAATCATTTCCGTTCTCTCCTGAAAAACTCGGGAGCACGCTTAGGAAAGAAAATTTTAAAATTTTATTTTCTCTTATTTTCTCTTGTGTCTCATTAGTAACTCGGGAGTACAACGTAAGAGAGGGGAGAGCCATAACTCATGAGTGAGAGGTGAGCCAAAATCTCTGAGAGAGATAGTAGAGTCCAAGACCTTCAGAGAGAGTTGAGCCTGAATCTCTGCTAGAGAAGAGAGAGGACAGCCTCTCTGTTAGCATAGAGAGCTTGAATCCTTTAAAGTGGTGAGAGCTCAAATCTCTGTTAAAGAAGGGAGAGGAGAGCCTCTCTGCTAGCGTAGAGAGGTGGGCTGAAATCACTTAAAGAGGTGAGCCCGAATCCCTTATAGAGTTGTGAGCTCGAGTCCTTTAGAGTGGTGGGCCGAAACTCCTTATAGCATAATAGGTCAAAACTCCTACCCCGTTTGCCTTGATTTAATGTATGTCGTTACGATTTTCCCCATCTTCAAGGTCTTCATTAGGATGAAACTCGGTATTTTATATTATGTGAGGTGGGCCGAATCCCAGCTCTCTTCAACTCCACCAGCTTGACCCATTTGCTTATTTAGAGTCCATATCCAAATTTGGGCATAACACGCATCTATTTGGATATGTGCTGCACTTTATACATCCTTACGCAAAACATCTCACGCGGGTAACAAATGCAAATGTCCCCATTAAGGAGTATTTTAGTCTTGTACAAACTAGAAAGTGATTGAAATCACATTTCATTTTAAAAAGTTTGAATCAAAAAATTTAAAATCAAAAAATAACTTTTGAATAAGTAATTTTTAAAATAAATTTGACTCGATAAAGTTTTAACTCGTCAAGATTAAGTAATAATTTGAGTTTAAAATATATAAACACATAAAAAGTTTAAGGTTGTGTTTGCAGACAACTACAAACCTTTTTTTTTTGAAAAAATAGTTTGGTAAAAAGTTAAAAATGATTTTCTAAAAAGTGATTTTGGCCTAATAGTTATTGTTAGATAAAGTATGTCTCATAATGTAAAAAATTATTTTTCAATTATTATTTGAAGTAGTAGTTATTCCACCATCAAATCATTAATTTTTATCTTAAAACATGTGCATATCAAAATTTTTTCCAAACATCCATCTTATTTTTACAACCGCACTTTTTTTCACCATGATTGTTTTTAGCAACACAAAATTTTTTAGTAGTAATGTCAAATAGAGTTTAAATACATTAAATAAAGGTCTTGCACCTTAAATTTTAAAATCAATATTAATAAAATTATAATTTTGAGCCACTAAAGAGAAATATAATACTTTATTTTGAATTATAACATGGTTAAATAATGATTCTGTAATAGTATTTACTTTGAAGACACCTTAGAAATTAAGTAAAGAAAATGCAACATCCTTTCTTAAATATGAGCTTTTTACGATTCGTAATCATTACTCAACATCGTATTTTTCATAATGTTGTCGAATCTGATTACAAAGTTAGTGTTCAGCTCTTATAATCTGATAATGTTCCACCGTAAAAATATGATATTGATAAAGAGAATATTATATTTATAGCATATGTTTCAAGTATATCCTTCTGTTTTGTGTCTCATTCTTGCAACTGTCTATGCAATCAAGCTTTTTAGTTTTCTCTTTTAAGTGGTTTTCAAATTCCCTGCTGTGTTGTCTGTTAGAAAATGGAAAGTTTGGGGTATGTTTTAAACATGTTCTTGATGTAATTTCCTAAAACTAATTGTTGGAGGTTGTTCCTTGTAATGAGTACTTAAACTTTCATGTTAGGATCTGAGTCATTTTCTTAGTGTAATCCATATATAAATTGAGGTGAAGTTAGTAGTTTGAAATGGGTTGTGGGTTTTGTCCCACATTGATTAAGTAAAGAGAGGTTGTATGCTTTATATAGTACCATGTGCAAGAGTAATATACCAACTACTAAGGCATGTGGGTGTGCATGGTATTAGTGTATGCCTCGCACGCACACACACGCGCGCCGACGCCTCGGGTCGGGTCGAAGGGCGATTTGGGTGAATGTCTCGGCGTCTCGTGTACGCGAGGCGACCTGGGCGGGGAATTTTACTTAATGGTTAATTAAAATATTTACTGACTTATTAAATTATTTTAATATGAATATTGAATTTGTATAACGGTAAGGATCTATCCGTTGATGTACTGAAATGAGTATCCGTTTTACGAACACTCCCGAGTGAGATATTTTCCAAAAAGTCGTATTTTGACATAATTTCAGTTTTAAACGCATTGAACCGCATCATTTGATGAAATGATTTCTATTCCATGAGCCTTATGGTTACGTGTTATGACTTATGTTAATTATGTTTCCACGTGTTTCTTAAATATTTATGATTAAATATGATCATTATCTATTATTGTTAGTGGGTAGATGATAAGGATAGACGTACATATTAGACAATAATATGGTCAGTTGATTGAAATTGTATCTTTTATGATAGATACACATAGTTCGAGGCATTCAAGGCCAGACCGAGAGAGTAAAAGTAAAACTTGTTCATATGAGATAAATGAGACGAATAGAGTCAAAGATGAGACGAACATAGAATGGTGACTAATGAGTAAAGGTCAGATAGTTTGTCGATCGAGATACAGATAGACCAGAGTTGATTTATGTGGCAAATTGTTGAAGATCAGATAACTGATCAATTGAGTCAAGTATTTCTCCCTATTCTAAATTCAGAATAGTTAAATATTTTAGATTTTGTTGCAATAAATCTTTATTAAACTAGTATTCCTTATTATTGTTTTTTCATTATTATTTATTGATCTCTTGAGCAAATACCTATTATTCTGGGTTATTTGTGAATCTTGGATTATGATGTTTTAACCAAAATGGTATATCATCAAATACTCTACAGATTGTTAGGTAATGAATTACACACAGAGGGGGGGGGGGTGAATGTGTTTTTCCGATTTTAGTTTTTTCTTGAAAGATAATGGTTGAACAAAGTAAATTAAAGCTTGTATAGAAAAGTGTTCATGCATAAATTAAACTTGCACAAAATAAAGAACACGGATCTTCAAAACTCACTTAATTTTTGTATTAAAAATTAAGCTGTTTTACTATAAATTTCTAAGCTCTTTGAAGTTAAAGAGCTCATCTTCTTCTCGAGAGTGTTACAAGAATTTTGATCTAAATTGTTATAACTAACTAGAGGACCGGTGTTAACTTTATATCTCAGTTAACTGCTGGTTTACACAGTGGATAATAAACATGCTATTAACTTTTCTAAACTGTCACTTGTCATTTCTATTTATAGAAAAACAAATCTTCCATTTTTGGCTTAGCATATCTTTAGCATCCCGTGTTTATATTAATCTTCCTCTGTCAGTTAATCTTTACCATTGATCTTGCACACACTTCAAGCTGCTTTTTGTAGACTTGTCAATCTAGTTGTTGGATTGTTTGTTGATTGTTTATCTTGGATTTTAAACTGATCTGCAATTCTGTACTTTGAGACTGTACTTCAAGATCTCCGGTTTGAATTATTAGAACACTTGATATCTCGATAAGTAAAAAGGCTTATCGAGATCTCTAATACTCCATAAGAAGTTTGGCTTGTAGAGGTCTTCAGCTCATCGAGATCTCTAGTCTTCATAACTTCACTTGACTTGTAGATATCTCTGAGTTCTCGAATGGATATAGACTTGTCGATAACTCTGAGTTCTCTAGTGAAAGAATGACTTGTCGATATCTTCTTGAGTTCTCGAGTAGCTTTCCTGACTTCTCTACTCCCGGTGGATATTGCTTATCCGTTGAGTATATATATAGCTCATCCATCGTGTAGATATATAGCTCATCCGTCGAGTAGATATTGCTCATCCGTCGAGTAGATGTTGCTCATTCGTCGAGTAGATGTTGTTCATCCATCGAGTAGATATATAGCTCATCCGTCAAGTAGATATTGCTCATCCGTCGAGTAGATATTGCTTATTCGTCGGTACTCTCTCGAGTTTGAATGACTTCTCGATAAGTCGTTCTGGAGTTCTCGAATGACTTCTCTATAACATCAAATCTGTAACTTGTAGAGATCTTGACTTAGAACATTTTTCTCCAAATAGATTTATTCAACTCCAAGCTTCTTCAAAATTCTTTTGAGGCATGATCTTCTTGATCTTCTTCCAGATAAAATCCTTAAGCTTGATACTGTTTTAGGAAAAAGATTCCAATCTGCTCCTTTGCAATTTTACAGACTTTAAGTGTTACAAGTACATAATACAAATTTAGATAACAATACAACTTACTTAGGGTTGACCCCAAGCTTAACTGATTACTGAAAATAATTGTTCATTAATCTTCTACTCAGATCATAGATGCTAATGACATTGTTAGCTTCAGTAATATTTGACATCATCTATTATATATTACAATCTCCCCCAACTTGTTCATTATGAAATTATGCACAAGTTCTGATTGATGATGTCAAAACTTTATCTAAATGCAGAAACCAATCTTCCCACCTGATCTTCTTTTGTGAGTTGCATTTAGATTTACTCTTCCTTGTCCCCCTATCAAGAAAATAATATTATTATCTGGCAACATCCGTTAGTTGTTTTGGCATTTAGATATATTCTCCCCCCTTTTGACATTATCTTCAGGAAGAAAGATCCAGCTAGATGCACATTGTTCAGGCTTTTGTCAATGTCCATTTAGAACACTATCAGCAGCTTCAAGCTTTAGTGAAGTCTGTAGTGATGAGTTCATCAAGTATAATAGAATAGGAAATTCCTAAGCTCTCTGTTCTTTTGAATAAGTAGTCTCACTACTTCTCACTGTACTAGTCTCATGACTTTTAAGAGTCAGAGTAACCTCACAAGGATTGCTAAATCCAGGCACTCATCTACCTCTCCTTTTACCAGGAAGGATCCTGCCTCTCTTATTTTCTTTTATTCTCTCAATCTTTTCTCACATTCTCACATGAAAGGCTCAACTATTGTTTGTCTTACAGAAATAAGAGGTGGCTGGGAAGAGTTTATCTGTGATCATATGAGTAGGGAAAATCCATATAGGTCTAATTATACTCATTTCACCAGAAGAGTGAGTTCATAAACATCTGTGACTAGGGTCACAATTTGACTCACAGATTGCTCTATGGTTTTGATAGTGTGTTATCCTCCACTTATAGTGGGAACCTCCAATTGAATTGGAGGGGATTTGACTGGGTTACTGCCATGTGCACCAGCCTCAAACCCTTGTATGTCTTGCAACATACTGGCACTTGAATGTGTTATGCTTGCCTTACTCATGACATTGTCATAGGAAATTGTACTTCTAGCTTTGGCTGCTGAGGTAGCTTCTGCTAGAGTTGTGAGGGGAGTTGTTCCTCCATGAAAAACCTCCAATTGAATTGGAGAGGATTTAGATAGCTCCCCCTCAGGAGTACTACCCTCAAACCTATCAGTCTGTTAAGACTGTTTTGCACATGAAAGTGCATTAGTGATATTCATGAAAAACTAATAAGTTTTCGTGTTTGTGATACCATGTTTCTTTTCTCAAACCACAAAACAATTGAAGAACATTTTGGGGGTTCTGTCCTTTTGTAAAACAGGTTCCTTTTGAGAGTTACCTGAGTGGGATTGTGTTTGAGTTTGTGTTGCTGTGCTTGGGTGAACTACAGTTTGGTTTTGAAATGTTTTAGCTGCAGTTTTAACACTAATACATGTGGATAGATTATCTGAATTCCCTGTTGTTGTCTGAGTAGATTGTGTTGGACCTGTAATGCATTGAACCAAAAGTATCTTTTTGGAGTTTCGTTAGACAAATACATTGTAATATATTTTGGTTTTCAAGCATTATTGCAGAGAAGACAATATTCAATACAGATATAAGCTGTTAGGAATATATGTGCATTAGTTTGATGATATGTTTAACAAAACACTTAAGTAGAAATTTAGTGTCAGTAGCCTCAACGGATAAGACCACTTTGGCTATCCGTTGATGGTGTAGCTTTACTTAGAAATAAGTCTAGTATTGTAGCATATTTCAGTCTCTGTATTTAAAATGTAATTCTTAGAAGTTGAGAGAAACTATAAGTCATGTTGACTACTAGATGATATGCAGATAGGAAGGCCAATTGTAAATATTTCATGCCTTGTAATTTTGTATAAATGAAGTGGTATCAACGGATGACTTAAAGACCTTCAACGGATGAGAAGCTAAGCTTCAACGGATGTCTCTAAAGCTTCAACGGATAACATCCTTCAACGGATGAGAGCATCAACGGATAAATGCATCAACGGATGAAAGCTTCAACGGATAACATCCTTCAACGGATGAAGTCATCAACGGATGAAAGCTTCAACGGATGTTCTGCTAATTAGCCGTTGATAAGTGGTAGTTGTACCTACAAACAGAGGCACATGGGTTGACAGAGAAAAGTGAGATGTGGTAGCCGAATTTCAGGATCAACAGAAAAAGCAGCCGTTCTTCTTTAGTACAAAGATGCAATAGTCAACAAAGTACTGGAGTGAACAGGAAAAGAAGCAAGTGAAAAACTTATTTTACTATTGTAATTTTATATTGTTTTTCACTTGTACACTTGGTAATATATAAACCAAGAAGAAGCTAGTAATTAGTGAGAGATTTTCCAGAGCTGTTAAGAAATATCTTGAGAGAAAATTCATCTAGTTTGTACTAGGATGCAGCTGTGATCAACATTGTTGAACACAGATTTTCTAATATACCATCTCTGGTGGAACAACAAATCCACCAGAAAAGTTTTTAAAGTTTGTTGTGTTCTTTACATTTTGTGTTTGAATATATATCTGTCTGCATTAGCTCAAAGCAATTCATACACTTGTTCATCTAGAACACACTGCTTTAATAAACTTCTCAAAACCTGAAAAAGTTTTGAGATTTACATTCAACCCCCCTTCTGTAAATCTCATTGTTAGTCCTCTAGGAATAACAATTGGTATCAGAGCAGGCTCTTGACATACAAAGAGTTTAAAGATCTTGGAATCTAACAAAGATGAGTAAGAAGGATATTGGAGTAAAGATCCCAGTTCTTGACAAAGACAGTTATCACCACTGGAAGGTGAAAATGCACCTTCATCTACTCTCCCAAGATGAAGGTTATGTAAACTGCATTGAGAATGGTCCTCACATTCCCCACAAAGTAGCCACAGTTGCTACGGCCACAATTGCTGTTGGTCAATCCATTCCAAAACCTAGAGCAGAATGGACAATGGAAGACACAGAAGAAGTCCACAAGGATAAGAAGGCTATGAACATTTTGTTTAATGGTCTTAACAAGGATATGTTTGATAATGTGATAAATTGTTCAACTGCCAAAGAGGTTTGGGACACAGTTCAGTTGCTGTGTGAAGGTACAGAACAAGTAAAAGAGAACAAAATGCAGCTTCTCATTCAACAGTATGAGTACTTTCATTTTGAAGAGAATGAATCTTTAAATGACACATTTAATAGATTCCAAAAGCTGTTGAATGGACTGAAGCTGTATGGTAGAGTGTACCAGGTGAAGGATTCAAATCTTAAATTTTTGAGATCCTTACCAAAGGAATGGAAACCCATGACTGTTTCCTTAAGAAACTCTCAGGATTATAAGGACTTTACTCTTGAAAGATTATATGGAATCTTGAAGACTTATGAACTAGAGTTGGAACAGGATGAGGTATTGGAGAGGGGGAGAAAGAAAGGAGGTTCAGTTGCATTGGTAGCTGAAAATGAGAAAGAATGCAGAAAAGAAACTGTGAGATCTACATCAAGCTCCAAAGATGGTGTAAGAAATCCAGAATCAGACAAGGGTAAAGAGCAAGTTGCTGAAAATGAAGACAACTCCAGTCAAGATGACTCTGATGGTATTGATGAGCATCTTGCATTTCTGTCCAGGAGATTTGCAAAGATGAAGTTCAGGAAAAACACTAGAGCCACTAAACCCTATAAGAACATGGTGGACAAATCCAAGTTCAAGTGTTTTAATTGTGGTATAAGTGGACACTTTGCAAGTGAGTGCAGAAAGCCAACCTCTGAAAAGAAGAAATTTGAACAAGTAGATTACAAAAAGAAATATTTTGATCTACTCAAACAGAAGGAAAGGGCTTTCATTACTCAAGAAAAGGACTGGGCAGCTGATGTAGATGAAGAGGATGAAGATGTGGATTATGTCAACCTTGCTCTCATGGCTGATTCTGAAGAAAACGAAGTTAGTTCATCAAGCAATCAGGTAATCACTACTGATTTAACACAGCTTACTAAAGAAGAGTGCAATGATGCTTTCAATGACATGTCTACTGAATTGTATCATTTGCGTGTGTCTCTTAAATCTCTTGCTAAAGAAAATAGTAGGATCAAAGAGAACAATCTGTTTTTAAGTAATAGAAATACTGTGTTAGAAAATAAGTTGATTGACCTAGAGAAAACCAAATTGCATTGTATATCTGTTGAAAATGAACTAGCTGAATCTGTTAAGAAAGTAGAAATACTTTCCAATCAATTAGAGAAAGAGCAAGAGGTGATTAAAGCCTGGAAAACATCTAGGGATGTAAGTGCTCAAATTGCCAAAGTCCAAGGAATTGAATCATTCTGTGAAACTGCCTGGGATAAAAATAAAAAGAAACTGGAATTAATTGATGGACTGTCAACGGATGTGGAATCAACGGATGATGAAAGTTATCCGTTGAAGGAAGAAAAGGAACATCCGTTGAAGGTTCCTCAATTAAAACAGGCAGATGTTTCTAAAAGAGAAAATCTAAAGAAACTCAACAAAAAGTTTGGTTCAACTTCAAAGAACTTTGTCAAAGAAGAAGCAAGCACATCCAAAGATGTCAGAAAGGTGAATGTAGGGCACATGACCTTAGAACAGTTAAACAATAGGCTCAAGATGGTTGAGGATAAAAAGGAATCCAAAAGGAAATCCAACAGAAATGGGAAGGTAGGAGTTAACAAACATAACAATTACACACCTGACAAGTATGCTCCTAGAAAAAGCTGTGTGCATTGTAGTAGTGTTAATCATCTATCTGCTAATTGTAAATCTATTAAGAAATCTCCCATAACTGTACCCTCTTCCATGCCTAACATGTCTGTATCACCTCTACATGCTATGCCTGTTATGTCTCAACAAAATCCTTATGCACATTTTGCAAACATGTCATATTTTAACAATCCTTATCTTGCTGCATTCAGTATGCCTCAAATGCCATACAATATGCCAATGTGGAATAACATGTATGCACAATCCATGCCTAATAATTCTATAAATGTGCTGGATAATGTTGTGACTAACCCTACACCTCAACCAACCACATCTAAGACCAAGGTTGACTCAAACTCACCTAAGTCTAAAGATGCAGGAGGAATGAAGTCTAGGAGAAAGGCTAACAAGAATGGACCCAAGGAAACTTGGGTACCAAAATCAAATTGATTGATTTTGTGGTGTGCAGGAAAATAGAAGAAATCTATGGTACTTGGACAGTGGCTGTTCAAGACACATGACTGGAGATTTCTCCCTGCTCACAGAGTTTAAAGAGAGAGCTGGCCCCAGCATAACCTTTGGAGATGACAGCAAAGGGTTTACTATGGGATATGGCTTGATTTCAACAAGGAATGTCATCATTGAAGAAGTTGCATTAGTTGATGGTCTCAAGCACAACTTACTGAGTATCAGTCAACTATGTGATAGAGGGAATACAGTTTCCTTCAATTCTGAAGCCTGTGTTGTCACTAGTAAGGAAGACAACAAAGTGGTTCTAACTGGAGTTAGAAAAGGAAATGTGTACTTAGCTGACTTCAACTCTACAGATGCAGAATCTATTACTTGTCTCTTCAGCAAAGCAAGTTCAGTTGAGAGTTGGCTATGGCACAAGAAGCTATCCCATTTGAATTTCAAAACAATGAATGATCTAGTCAAAAAGGACTTAGTAAGAGGAATTCCTCTTGTTGAATTCTCAAGGGATGGTCTGTGTGATGCTTGTCAGAAAGGCAAACAAAGGAAAGCATCATTTAGAAGAAGCTTGAAACAACAATTGATGAACCATTACAGCTGCTACATATGGATTTGTTTGGACCAGTCAATGTATTGTCAATAGCAAGAAAAAGATATTGCTTAGTGATTGTAGATGATTTCTCAAAGTTCTCATGGGTCTGTTTTCTTGGATCAAAGGATGAAGCAAGTGAAATCATTATCAATCACATCAGGCAAGTCAACAATCATCCTGACTTGAAGGTTAGAAATATCAGGAGTGACAATGGAACTGAGTTCAAGAATTTGACATTAAGGCTGTTCTGTGAAGAAAATGGAATCATGCATGAGTTCTCAGCTCCAAGAACACCTCAGCAAAATGGGGTTGTTGAAAGAAAGAACAGATCTTTAATTGAAGCTGCCAGAACAATGCTTGAAGAATCAAAGTTACCAACATATTTCTGGGCTGAAGCTGTTAATTGTGCCTGCTTCACTCAGAATATTTCTTTGATCAATCAAGCTAAAGGCATGACTCCTTATCAGTTGTTCAAGAGAAGAAAACCAACTCTAAACTTTCTTCATGTCTTTGGATGTAAATGCTTTATACTGAGGAATCAATCTGACCACAAAGGGAAGTTTGATGCAAAGGCTGATGAAGGAATATTTGTTGGTTATTCAGCTGGAAAATCTTATAGGGTCTACAATCTAAGAACCAACATTGTTATGGAATCTGTGCATGTTGTGTTTGATGATAAAAAGATTGATGGACTAACAGATGAGGGACATAATGAGAGACTCAAATTTGACAACATTGAGATATATTGTGATGATAGTGAAGAGGAGACTGATGGAGATGACACTTCAAAAGGGATTCAAAACATGCCCCTGGATAATGCACAAAATACTGCATCCATTGATCGAAGCAATGCAGCATCCGTTGAAAGACATAGTGCATCATCCGTTGAAGTACAAAATGAAGCATCCGTTGATCATAGTTCATCAACGGATAATCGATTTACATCATCAGTTGATAGAACTCCAAGTTCCCTGCAAAGGACCAACAACTCAGGGGGAGTTTCAACTAGTCAACACTCTGTCTCACATCATGACAATACTGAGGCCACCTCATCTAGAGCACATCTTCCACCACAAAGGAAATGGACCAAGAATCATCCCTTTGAACTGATCATTGGTGATGCATCATCTAAAGTGCAAACAAGAAGAGCTACTCAAGATGAATGTCTGTACAGTAGTTTTCTATCTCAGGAGGAACCTAAGAAAGTGGAAGAAGCTCTATTGGATCCAGATTGGATATTAGCTATGCAGGAAGAGCTAAACCAATTTGAGAGAAACCAAGTTTGGAAGCTGGTACCCAAACCAAAGAACAAGAGTCCTATTGACACAAAGTGGGTATTCAGAAACAAGATGGATGAAAATGGCATTATCATAAAGAATAAAGCCAGACTGGTTGCTAAAGGCTATTCTCAGCAAGAGGGAATAGATTTTGATGAAACATATGCTCCTGTTGCAAGACTTGAAGCCATCAGAATATTTCTAGCCCATGCAGCCCATGCCAATTTCAAAGTCTATCAAATGGATGTCAAGAGTGCATTTCTAAATGGGAAATTAGAGGAAGAAGTCTATGTAAGTCAACCTCCAGGATTTGAAGATCCAAATTTTCCAGACTATGTGTATTATCTGTTGAAAGCACTCTATGGACTGAAGCAAGCACCTAGAGCCTGGTATGAAACCTTATCAAAATTTCTTTTGGAGAATCACTTCACTAGAGGTACTGTTGATAAAACTCTCTTCTTTAGGGATGTTAATGGCTCTAGTATACTTGTTCAAATTTATGTAGATGACATAATATTTGGCTCTATAGATGATAAACTTTGCAAAAAGTTTGCTAAGCTAATGCAAAGTAAATATGAAATGAGCCTAATGGGAGAACTAACCTATTTTCTTGGTTTACAAGTTAAACAAGTTAGTGATGGAATTTTCATTAGTCAAACTAAATATATTTATGATCTTTTAAAGAAGTTTGACTTAATGGAATGCTCATCTGTAAAAACTCCCATGGCCACTGCCACCAAACTTGAATTAAATAAGACTGAAAGGTCTGTGGACATTACAAGTTATAGAGGCATGGTTGGTTCACTTTTATATTTAACTGCTAGCAGACCAGATATAATGTTTGCTACATGTCTGTGTGCTAGATTTCAAGCTGATCCTAGGGAGTCTCACTTAATTGCTATCAAGAGAATTTTCAGATATCTCAAGGGTACACCAAATTTAGGAATTTGGTATCCTAGAGAATCTGGCTTTGATCTAATTGGTTATTCAGATGCAGACTATGCAGGTTGCAAAATAGACAGGAAAAGTACAACAGGCTCCTGCCAATTCCTGGGAAACAAGCTTGTATCATGGTTTAGCAAAAAGCAAAATTCAGTCTCTACTTCTACAGCTGAGGCTGAATACATTGCTGCTGGAAGTTGCTGTTCTCAAATGTTATGGATGAGGAATCAACTCCTTGATTATGGACTTCATGTTGATAGAATACCTATCTTTTGTGACAACACAAGTGCCATAGCCATAACAGAGAATCCTGTGCAGCACTCAAGGACCAAGCACATTGATATTAAGTACCACTTCATCAGGGAGCATGTCATGAATGGTACAGTGGAACTACATTTTGTTCCAAGTGAACAACAAATTGCTGACATATTTACCAAGCCACTTGATGAATCAACATTCACAAGATTGGTAAGTGAGCTAGGTATGCTTAATTACTCTTAAAATTCATGTCTTCTTTGCAATTTGATGAGAAGCCTGAAATATATTAGTTGCTAGAACAAATTTGACTTTTAACAAAGTTTATTCCATCAACGGATGTTCCCTATCCGTTGAAAGTCAAAATTGCTCTATCAACGGATATTCATTATCCGTTGAAAGACAAGTATATCTCTGGAACTTTTAACCGTCAACGGATAAAGCTGAAGTACCTTTCAACGGATGACAATTAACATTATCCGTTGAAATGTCACATCAGACGTTTGAGGTGTTTCACAGCCGTTGATTCTATTTTCTTAACCGTTGATACCATACATACATCTGTATGTATTGGTTTTAAAGGTAGTTATTAGAATACTTACAGTTTATTCTTAAACGGCTGAAATTCACTAACACCTACTTATTGATTAATCCTTTATTTATTTCTTTTTCTTTGAAAGCATATAAGCCCTTCTGATTGTTCATTATTACTTTACGCTTTCTTAGAATTTCAAGCATTTACCATTTTCTCTCTGCAAAACCTTCAAGTTATTCTCTGCAATTTCTACTCACAACAATGGCACCAGTCGTGAAGATTATGTCTCAATCTGGGTTCATCTACGAGAAGAACAATTTCATAGCTCTGGTAGAAAAGAATGAAGCCCACTCAGATTATCACAAAATGATGGACTTCATCAAAAACTGTAAACTTAGCTATGCAATGCTGGAAGCCCCAACGATTTTCTGTGAAGTAGTTGAGGAGATTTGGACAACTGCTGAGTTCAACTCCATGGATATGACTATCTCCTTCACTCTCAAAGGTAAAAATCACTGTATTAACTGTGATGACTTACAAGCATGTTTTAAATTACCTGAGAACAATGCCATGACACCACACACTGATAGTGATGTATCCAGCATGTTAGATTCCATAGGTTACTCTCTTAACTCTGCTAATTTAGGGGGTATTAGACGAAAAGGCCTTAGGAAAGAATGGAGTTTTCTTGGGGATGCCTTCATAAAGGTTCTCTCTGGGAAAATTAGTAATTTTGATGCCATAACTTCATCTCTTGTTAATATGTTCTATATGCTTGTTTCTGATAGGTACTTTAACTTTAGCAACTATGTGATGCTAGAATTAGGTACTAGATTAGGTAACAAAGCTAATAGACCTAATAACATCTATTATGCTAGATTCTTTATGTTATTGGCTAACCATGTTGCTGAAGGTTTAGTCATAATCAATGAGAATAATAAACTCAAGTGCTGGGCACAAGAGAAAAGAGTTCTTGCAGACTTGAAGAGAATGGATCTTAACAGCAGTGTGCAATTGGTATATTTACCAATCATGAATGCACCCCAGGTAGGTGAGGTAATTGCTTCTACAACTCCTACTTCTTCCATCCCCTCTATTTCTTTATCTTCTAGTGTGGCCATGAAATCTGTGTCAATGCCCCAACAGATTTCTACCAAGGTCACCAAATCTAAACTTTCAAAATCCAAGACAAAGAAAACCACCTCTGTTGTTTCTCAAAAGACAACAGTTGTAACAACAACCATTAACCCTGAGGGAAGTGAACAGGGTGTGAGTGGTGAGGGGAGGGGTGAACATCAAAGAAACCCCCAGGATAAGGAAGGAGAGTTGAGTGCTTCCCAAGCTAGCCAAGCCCCAGTTTCTCAAAAAGCTGTGGTGGTTGAAAAGGTTTCTAGCACATCCCTAGTAGCATCCTCCCAAAAGGATGTTACTATTGAAAAGAGTTCCCAACCAGGAACACAGAACAAAAGAGGGAGGGACACTAAAGCCAAACACTCACCTACAAAAGCTTTTATTAGAAGAAAGAAGGCTAGAACCCATTCTTCTACACAGGGTGCACACACTGCACAGATACATCCATCTGTCTCTGTGCCTTCTCAAACTCAGTTTGATGTGACTCCAATAAATGTGGAGTCACAGCCCCATTCTCTCACAATAATCACACATCAATCACCAAACACTTCATCACCATCTCTGGATGTGGATATGTTATTCCCATCAATTCCTGATTCTCCCTCTTTACAACTCAGGGAGGAGCCCCACTCAAATACAGGTGATCATCATCTTTTAGATGATTTGTTGGATCACCCGCAAATTCTTTCAGATATAATTGAAGGATCTGTATCAACACATATCAAATCAATCTATACAGATTCAACAGTTATATCACTTTCAATTTCATCTTCTTTTCCTTCTTCAACGGATATCACTCATCCGTTGACAAGTGGTTGCTCTTCAACGGATAAGCTTAACAGCAGTTATCCGTTGATAACAACAGTTTCAACTTCAACGGATATTCCACATCCGTTGATAGTCTCTACACAAATCACTGAAATGATTCCAAGTGTAGAAGACATGAATACTGTGCAATCACTTTTAGGATTGAGGGCAGGGAGTGAAAATTTGAGTGAGAGGCTGGGTTGCTCCCAGGCAAAAGGAGAGATTGAGAGCACAAAAATGCATGCTATTTCTTCCAGCATGGCAAAAGTCAGTGAGTGGAGTACCACCTTAGAAGGTGAAGGTGAGGGAGTGAGATGTGTGAGCCAGGGGGAGCCCCTGATGCAAGAACATAGAGAAAAAGAGAGAAAAGCAGGTACAGTTGATACAAGGGTGGAACCAGCCATTGCTCATGAGTCAATGATGGAGGATGATGCTGAAAAGGAAAGACAATTTCAGCAACATTACAAAGCTGTAATTGATAACATTTCCTTGGATGCTGACACTTTTACTCATCCTGTGACAGCCTATCAACTGTTGGCTGCTCAGGGCAATGAGGAGGCAGAAAGGACACTACATCTAGTGCACTCAACAGAATCTCTTCAAAGGGATAAAGCTGCTATTAACAGGATGCCTTCTACAGCTGGTGAGCCATCTGAGGAATTTGGAGTAAATTCTGATGATGATGACTCTATTTCTTCTGATGGAAGCATGAACATAGGGGGAGATGAAGACCCTAGTTCCATTCCTAATCTACCTGAATGGGCCCTGACTAAGGAGCATAGAACAGGTGAATTCAATGTCCACTTGGTCAAACAAATCATCACTATTCAACAGGCCATTCAGAACACTTCAAATGCAAATATCAAGGCTATCCTCCAAGCTCACCTGGACTCACTGCATCTCATGAAGTTGTAGAAAGTAAAGCAAAATATGAGTCTAGATGATCTCAGGAAAGATATTGCTGACTTGAAATCCTTCACTTCAGAAAAATTGGATTCAGTCATGCCCTATGGTACTTTGCAGGACTTGGTTTCGAGATTGAAAAAGGAATCAGTTACTGAACAAAGGCTGGCCAAGTTGGAAGACAGAGTTCAAGGAATTGAAGACTCTGTGGCCACCCTTCTTCTCAACCAACAATCTCAAACCAATCTCCTAATGCAGCTGGCAAAAGCACAAGGCTTGACCCCTCTCCTTGATGATAACAAAAAGGGGGAGAGTAAAAGGGAAGGGGAAGGAGAGCCCTCTACAAAGATTCAGATATCTAAAGTGCTAGTTCCTGCCATCACTACCTCTCCAATCATTCAAATCAAGGGAAAACCTGATGGAATTGATTTGATTCAGCTAGCAGCAGCTGAAATACAAATGAAAGAACAATGGAGGAGAATTGATGAAAGGTTGCAATTGGTGTTTGGTTCTACACAAAATAAATCAACATCTGTGAAATTTAGCACAAAGATTGAACCAATCAACATGGAGCTCAAGCCAGTAGGGAGAAATAAGGTTGGAGAGACTTCTTTCAAGAATTTAAAACCTATGGTTCTAAAGCCTAACACTAGATCCAGTATGGACTCCACAAAGAATCCCCTAGACTTTGCTCAGATGCAGGAAGTAGACTTTCCTCTTCCAAAACCTGATGGAGACAAAGTTCTAAGTGCAAGCATCATAAAGAAGAAGGAGACCAAGGACAAGGGTGAGAGAATGGACATGGCCTTTATCTATAGAGAGGGAAAGAGTATCTGTGTGATGCAAGGACATCCCAAATTTCTAAAGGCCAAAAGGGAAGAAACCAGAAGGTTGAAGAAAGAAGCTGTAAAACTCAAGGCTGACAAAAGAGCACAAGCAAAGCTTGAAAAACAGCTAAAGTCAAGCCAAGTTGAAGAAATGAAAGGAATTGAAGTCAGGGGTGAAGAAAAGATTGCTAACTTAGATGAGGTTCTTGGGAGCATATTTGGTGAAAATATGGAAGAAAGAGAGGAATGGCAGAAGGGAAACAGAAGAAAGGCCAAGGCACACAGAAGGAGTGAAGATAACCCTGAAGATACCAAATCTATATCTAAACCACTACCTTCCATACCTAAACCTTTTGTTGCTGATCCCTCTATAAATATCCATGGTGAACCAATCATTCCAAAAGAGGAACCTATTGATTGGGACAACATCACATTGCCTACCTTTTTAACCACTCTACCACTACCAAAGAAACAGAAAAGAAAATCTAAATCTACACCTCCCCTAACCTCTAAGAAATTCACTCAAAAACAAAAACCTAACCCTAAGCCACCCATTTCTAAAGATGATTATGTTCACATCTGTGACATAAAAGAAGCTTCAGACATTAATCTCTATCTGGATGAGCTGGAGGAAGTAAGGGGAATAGCTGCCTACAGACAGCTACCAGAGAGATTGGTTTTCAGATATAAGGGAGCTGGGGAAAGAACATGGCCTCTCTACAGGATTCTAAATGAAGGCTACTCTACCTTGATCAGAGTCTTTTCAGCCATCAAAAAGGATTATGGCTTTACCAGAACAGCCAAGACTGAAATTCTCAACAAGATTGCCAACATAAGGAAGACTTGGAGGGAACCAAATGCTTTGCCCAGAACCTTACTCATACAAGAAAGGGGAACTAAAATTCACAAATCACCTCATTGGTTGATGGAATTTAGAGATGACAAAGGAGTCAGAAGATTTTTCAGACTTGAAGACCAACTCAAGATTGCCAGCAATGAAACTCTCAAGGAAATGCAATCTAAGTTGGATATCAGTGATGAAGATGAAGCTGAATTCTTCAGACAACTCCAACTCCAATTTGAGGAAAATGACAAAGGGCTAGGAAAGAAAACCAGGGAACAAAGAAGAAAATGATGATTTGCTCAGGCTAGAGGAGCACCCTTGGAAATACTGTAAATCTTCAATTACCTCCTAGTACATACACTTTTGCAGCACTTTTATATTTCTACTTAGTTTCAATTCAAATATTTGTTAAGTGTTTTGTTATCATCAAGTTAACCCTGAATTTATGCCTACAGTTCTTATAGACATAAATAGGGGGAGATTGTTAGGAATATATGTGCATTAGTTTGATGATATGTTTAACAAAACACTTAAGTAGAAATTTAGTGTCAGTAGCCTCAACGGATAAGACCACTTTGGCTATCCGTTGATGGTGTAGCTTTACTTAGAAATAAGTCTAGTATTGTAGCATATTTCAGTCTCTGTATTTAAAATGTAATTCTTAGAAGTTGAGAGAAACTATAAGTCATGTTGACTACTAGATGATATGCAGATAGGAAGGCCAATTGTAAATATTTCATGCCTTGTAATTTTGTATAAATGAAGTGGTATCAACGGATGACTTAAAGACCTTCAACGGATGAGAAGCTAAGCTTCAACGGATGTCTCTAAAGCTTCAACGGATAACATCCTTCAACGGATGAGAGCATCAACGGATAAATGCATCAACGGATGAAAGCTTCAACGGATAACATCCTTCAACGGATGAAGTCATCAACGGATGAAAGCTTCAACGGATGTTCTGCTAATTAGCCGTTGATAAGTGGTAGTTGTACCTACAAACAGAGGCACATGGGTTGACAGAGAAAAGTGAGATGTGGTAGCCGAATTTCAGGATCAACAGAAAAAGCAGCCGTTCTTCTTTAGTACAAAGATGCAATAGTCAACAAAGTACTGGAGTGAACAGGAAAAGAAGCAAGTGAAGAACTTATTTTACTATTGTAATTTTATATTGTTTTTCACTTGTACACTTGGTAATATATAAACCAAGAAGAAGCTAGTAATTAGTGAGAGATTTTCCAGAGCTGTTAAGAAATATCTTGAGAGAAAATTCATCTAGTTTGTACTAGGATGCAGCTGTGATCAACATTGTTGAACACAGATTTTCTAATATACCATCTCTGGTGGAACAACAAATCCACCAGAAAAGTTTTTAAAGTTTGTTGTGTTCTTTACATTTTGTGTTTGAATATATATCTGTCTGCATTAGCTCAAAGCAATTCATACACTTGTTCATCTAGAACACACTGCTTTAATAAACTTCTCAAAACCTGAAAAAGTTTTGAGATTTACATTCAACCCCCCTTCTGTAAATCTCATTGTTAGTCCTCTAGGAATAACATAAGCACATAGGAATCATTACACAAATAAGAGAATGCTTAGAGATGAATTTGGATTTTCATTAAAAATGGAAACAGAGTACATTAAGACACGGATTCAACAAGTAAATCCTAATCCTAACTACTCTAGTTTGGGCTCTTTCTTCTCTTCCTCCAACCTCCTTGCCCTGCGCTGGTAAGCTCTGGACATGGAGTGTGCAAGAGAAATGATTCTCTCCTGCAACTCCAAAGCAGCAAGGCGTTGCTGCTCAGCTACTCTTGCACGTCTCTCTTGTTCGAGAGAGCCTTCCATCTCAAAGAAAAGGATGCTGAGTTGATCATCCCATGAGAGTTCATCAAAGATCTTTCTTGGAATATCAAAGGGGCTACAAATAACCCCCTGAGACGGAAACGGAGTCCGAAGGGATCAAAGTAAACTTGGTCTTCATCTAAATGATGAACAGGCTGATAAGCTCCATGAATAAGTCTGTAAAAGACTGCGACATCTATTTGAGTGAGAGAGAGAGAGATGAACAGGAGGTGAGTTTGAAATCAGATGTTTGTTGAGGATATGAGAGTGAAGAATGATAAAGAGTGAAGCATTTTAATTTATAGAGGGAGTAAAAATAGAAACCAATAGACTCTTGAGTTGCCCGGATAATAAGAGTAATAATCACATAAGCACATTTGACAGTTAGAAATGACTAGTTACTATTCCCCATGCAAGTACTCAAGAAAAATAGTTCACTATTTAGAATAATTGTTCCCCATGCAAATAAACAAGTACTCCCTACATAAAAGTAACTACTCCTATCAGCATATAGTCAAATAATTTAACCATTGATAGCTATCTCAAAACATCTGATAAAAAAATACTAGTCTACTTACATTACCAACATAAGAAATTAAGCATGTAAATATGTCAATAGGTCAGAGTAATAATAGACAAGGTATGTCGAAAGTATTTGCCGAACATAATTTATGAATTAGATTATGTCAGTTTTTTATACTTTTTGCTTCTTTTGATCTGCTATTTATTATCTTCATATAGTAAGGATATGAATTAATAAATACTCAGTTTACTTATAATTTTGAGAAATTCCAAGTTAAAATAATCGAGAAGTCTGGATGTTTACAGTGAAAGTAGATGACTTGTCGAGAACTCAAAAATAGACATTTGGAGTTGTCTATCGAGAAGTCATTTTGAGGAATGAAGTACATGTCGAGAAGTCATTTTAAATCCCTCTTATAGAGAACTCAAACTTGATTTATCGAAATATCAAATAAATACACAGTTTGTCCCTAAAAATGGACTGAACTAATTCTAACTTTTACTTGAATAAATTCAAAATAAAATTAGAATACATCTTCCAAAAGTATTTTATCAAGATAATTTATCAATTTAAATTATCTCAGTTCTGAGTTATTGATAAGTTAAAGTTTGTACTTATAGAGAACTCTGTAAATGAATACTACTAGAGAACTCTACAAGGACTTATCGATAAGTCATTTTGAACCAATCGAGAAGTCACTCGAGAAGTCAGTAAGTTGACTTATCGAAGACTCACTCGAGAAGTCCTAAAATGACTTGTCGAGAAGTCAATTTATACTTATCGAGAACTCAGTTCTCTAGATACTTTTGGTTATTATAATTATGCCTTGAGTTAATTTTACATATTAAGGATGTAAATTAACAACTAAGCAGTTTACTCAGAATTTTAAAAAATCCAAGTTAATTGAATTTGAAAAAAAAATATGCAGATATTTCTGAAATATTTATAATTCATATTTCAGTTAATTTCCAATTTAATCAAATTAACTTTGATTTACTGGATATTAATCTGCTGCAAAATATTAGCTGAGTTCTTACCTTAGGATGAAGAATTGAGCATTCCAATTTCACTTACAAGTCTAGTGAAAGTTGCTTCATCCAAAGGTTTAGTAAAAATGTCAGCTAGTTGTTTTTCTGTTGGTACAAAAATGAGCTCAATGGTATCATTAGTAGCATGTTCTCTGATAAAATGGTACATCACATCAATGTGCTTTGTCCTAGAATGATTAACTGGATTAGCTACTATAGATATAACACTAGTATTGTCACACATGATAGGAATTTTGTGTAAAAATAGACCATAATCTATTAGCTGATTTCTAATCCAAAGCACTTGAGCACAACAATTTCCTGCAGCTATGTATTCAGCTTCAGCTGTAGAAGTTGATACAGATTGTTGTTTCTTGCTGAACCAAGATACAAGTCTTTGTCCAAGAAATTGACAGCTTCCACTTGTACTCTTTCTGTCAACCCTGCATCCAGCAAAATCTGCATCCGTGTATCCAACAGCTTCAAAACCAGTTCCCTTAGGATACCATAATCCCAAGTTTGAAGTTCCCTTCAAATATCTGAAAATCCTCTTTACAGCCATCAAATGTGATTCTTTTGAATAGGTTTGGAATCTTGCACATAGACATATTGCAAATATGATGTCTGGTCTGCTTGTTGTTAAGTAAAGCAATGATCCAATCATCCCTCTGTAGCTTGAGATATCTAAACTCTTGCCCTTTTTATCTTCATCCAACTTTGATGCAGTAGACATAGGTGTAGATGCAGGTGAACAATCAACCATTCCAAATGTTTTCAAAAGATCCTTGACATATTTAGTTTGGCTGATGAAGATACCATCACTTCTTTGGTTGACTTGAAGTCCAAGTAACTTAGTTCCCCCATCATACTCATTTCATATTCACTTTGCATAAGCTTGGAGAATCTTTGGCACAACTTCTCATTAGTAGAACCAAAGATGATGTCATCTACATAGATATGAACTAGGATCATATCTTCACCATATTTCTTATAGAAGAGAGTCTTGTCTATGGTTCCTCTAGTAAAACCATGCATCAATAGGAAATCTGATAGTGTGCCATACCAAGCTCTAGGTGTCTATTTTAGTCCTAGAGCCTTGAGTAACTTATACATAAAGTTAGGAAATTTTGGATCCTCAAAGCTAGGAGGTTGTTGCACATAAACTTCTTCTTCTAGATCACCATTCAGAAAGGCACTTTTGACATCCATTTGATACACTTTAAAATTTAAATGTGCAGTAAATGCTAGAAAAATTCTTATAGCTTCAAGTCTTGTAACAGGAGCAAAAGTTTCATCATAATCAATCCCTTCTTCTTGTGAGTAGCCTTTTACAACCAACCTTGCATTATTTCTGATAACTATACCATTTTCATATATTTTGTTCATGAACACCCATTTTGTTCCAATAATGCTTCTGTTCTTTGGTGCAGGAACTAACTTCCAGACTTTGCTTCTTTCAAACTGATTCAGCTCTTCCTGCATGGCAGATATCCAGTCAGGATCTAGCAAAGCTTCATCAATTTTCTTAGGCTCTACTTGAGACAAAAAATATGCATGTAGGCACTCATTAGCAGTTGCACTTCTAGTCCTCACACCAGCAGTAGGGTCACCAATAATTGCTTCTCTGGAGTGACTTCTATCCCACTTCCTAGTGTAAGTTTGTTGACTTGTGCCTTCATCATTTTCTCCATTATTGGTATGACTGGTAGATCCTTCTTCTCTTTCTTCCCCTGAGTTTGTGCTATCAAGTTCAGGTGTTTGAGATGAGCTTCCATTACCATGATTTTCCTGTTCAGTAGAATCTTCATTCATCATTTATTGTACATTAACTTCATCTTCTCCATCAGAATCACTATCAATGTTGAGGTTTTTAAATGCAAGGGCATCAGCTTCATTATCATCAAGACATTCCAAGCCTGGACACTTGTCATCATCAAATGTCACATTTGTGCTTTCCATAATCTTCTTTTGATCAATCACATTGACTTTGTAGGCTGTTTTTTCCAGTGAATATCCCAGAAAATTGCTTCAAAGACCTTTGAGTCAAATTTTCCCACATATTCAGAATTGTCTTTCAAAATATAACACTTGCTTCCAAACACATGAAGATGCTTTACAGTAGGCTTCCTCTTGGACATGATTGAGTAGGGTGACTTGCCATGTGCCTTGTTAATGAGATATCTTTTCTGAGTATAACATGCAGTATTGACAGCCTCTTCCCAGAAACTTGTTGGCAACTTGGCATCTTGCAGTATTGTTCTAGCAGCTTCAACCAATGTTCTGTTCTTTCTTTCAACTACTCTATTTTGTTGGGGTGTCATGGCAGCTGAGAATTCTTGAACAATGCCTTTGCCTTTGCAGAATTCACTTAATGTAACATTTCTGAATTCTGTTCAATTGTCACTTCTCAGTCCTTTCACACAATTGTAATCTTCAGCCTGCTTTTCTATCTTCTTGATGTGCTCAATTATGATATGTGGAGTTTCATCTTTAGAGTACATGAAATCTAACCAAGTGTATCTTGAGAAATCATCCACCATCACAAGTGCATATCTGTTCCTTGAAATTGATAAGACATTTACTGGCCCAAACAAGTCCACGTGAATAAGTTGCAGGGGTGCACTAATAGAATTCACAGTTTTTGACTTGTGACTAAATCTTTTCATCTTTCCTTTCTGACAAGCTTCACAGACTTCAACTTGAGCAAACTCCAGCTTGGGCATGTCTCTCACTAGCTCTTTTTTGACTAAGTTGTTAATTGCCTTGAAATTCAAGTGAGACAGCTTCTTATGCCATAGCTTGCTTTGTTCTTCTGATGCCTTGGTGTAGAAGCAACAAATACCATCCTTATTTGTTGAGTCCAAGTCTGCAACAAACAAGTTTCCTTTCCTTGCTCATTTCAGAACAATTTCACCAGTTTTCTTGCTGATAAATGTGCATTCTTCTTTGTTGAATAAAACTTCAAAGCCTTTGTCTGCAAATTGGCTAACACTGAGAAGATTCAACTCAAGACCAGCTACTAGTGCTACATCATCAATAACAACATTTTCAGAAACAATCTTGCCATATCCCATTGTGAATCCTTTGTTATTGTCTTCAAAGGTCACCAATGGGCCAGCTTTCTCCTCAAACTGTGATAGCAGGGCCTTATCACCTGTCATATGTATGGAACATCCACTGTCAATGATCCATATGACTTTCTTCATTTTGCCCTGCACACAATAAGATTCAGGTGTGTTTAGTAACCCAAGCAGTGTTGGGTACTTTCTTCTTGTTAACTGATTTAGCAGAAGTAGAGTGATTTGTTTCAGATAAAATAGAGTTCAATGATTGTTGTGCATTTTCCCTTTCTAATGTAGACTCAATTTGTGTTTCTTTTAGGTCTACTCTCAGCTTGTGACAACTCTTCATCTCTTTCAAGTTACAAGGGATGCAATCAAACTTATCACATAATGAGTAGGGATCATCTAAATTTGTTTCATTGTATTTGCAAGTTCCTTCAGTTGGCTTACTAACACCCTTTTTAGAAAGATGAGTTAGATGATTTGTAGAATTACACATTCCACACTTCTTGCCAGGAATATCTGCAACATAGGCTAGATTATTGCTTTTGTTTTTCTCATTCTTCCACTTCTATTTTTCTTCTACTTTCTTGCATCTTCAATCTTGGTTTCTTTGACAGGAGTCTTGGTACTTTGGTTGTCCATAAGATTTTCTTCAGCCTTGGAAGATTGAATTGAATTTGAATTCTTCTTTTCATTATCCTCATCTGCAATTTCTTGCTTGGTAATCAATTCGTCTTCACTGAAGTTTACCTCACAAGTCTTAAATACTGGTGACCCAATATTTTTCAGCATTGCTGGAACGTTTTCACTATTTGTTGCTTTTCCTCCGTCACCAGTATTTTTTTCTTGTCGTTCAAGGTATTATAATCAAGACCAATGGCAATGTTTGCACATGGTTTGTTTTTCTCATGGTACTGACCAACCAATTTAGATGCATTCTTGAAGGACTTCAACTTTACTTCACTTTTCTACGGTTTTTCTCTCAGCACAGCCTCAATCTCATTTGCACACTTAAGCTTATTTTTCAGATAGCCATTTTCTTGTTTCAAGGCTTCAAGCTCCACTGTCAACAATTCAGCTTTTTTTTTTCACTTTCAAGCTTCTCATTTAACTATGTTAATCTGCTAACTTCTTCATTAGCAGCAACCATGCTTGTATAAATGTGAAACATTTCTGTGCTCATATTTTCAACAGTTTCCTTATATTGATTCACATTTAAATCAGTGGAGGTAAGAGTTGGTACCTGTGATTTAGATGAGGATGATTCTCCTTGCTCTAAGACCATGAATGCATAGTTTCCAAGTTCTTCATCTTCATCATTCTCAGAGTCATCCCAACTTTTACCTTCTGCAATATAAGCTTTACTTTGTTATTTCTTCAGAAGAGCTTCATACCTTACTTCAAGTTCAAGATAAGCCTTATCTTTCTTTACCTTCTTGGGTTTCTTGCATTCTATAGCAAAGTGGCCTAGTTCATCACAGCTGAAGCACCTTATATTAGATTTGTCAACAGATCCAGTTTTGTAACCACTTTTGCTATCAGAATTGTACTTCCCTTTCTCTTTTCAGATGTTGTCTTTGTTGAAGGATTGTCCTTTATTCCTGAAGTACCTTGGCTTCTTTACTCTAATGTTAGAGAATTTTCTAGCCAGATAGGCCATTGACTGATCTAGCTCATCCAGTTCTCCAAGAGTATAGTACTCATCCTTTTCCAACTCTAGTATGACTTGCTCCTGTGAATCAATTGTTCTCTGCTCACTTGTTGATGCAACTGAGATATGAGATCTTGGTTCATCATTGGATGTTTGGCCTTCATTTCCTATTAAAGCACTTGAGCCATCTACAACATGTCCTTGGAAAGATCTCAATGATTGCCTTTAAATCATCTCTAGTTCATAGGTTTTGAGAATTCCATATAGAACTTCCAGAGTTATCCTGCTCAACTCTCTCCTTTCCCTGATTGCTGAGATTTTCTGTTCCAAATGATCAGGAAGAGTAAGCAAGAACTTTAGATTCACCTCATCAGCTTCATAGTACTTGTCATGAAGCTGCAAGTCATTTATCAGCATATTAAATCTTTCAAACACTTCGGTAATGTTTTCCTTGGGCTTAGCCATGAAACCCTCATACTGTGAAATTAGTATCCTTCTTTGATTAGATCTAACTTCCTCACTTCCTTCACAGAGTATTTCAATCTTCTGCCATATTTGCTTAGCAGTGTCACAGTTGACAATGTTGTTGTACATCACATTGTCAAGTGACTCAATCAATATCAATTGTAAACTGCTGTCCAGGGAGACTTTTTCCTTTTCAGGGTCAGAATACTCAGCTGGATCTTTAGGAGCATAATGAGATGGTATGACCATGTTTCCATCTATAGATTCCTCAACTCTTACCATAGGAGTAAAGGGTCCATTCTTGAGAATCTGAACATAGAGTGGATTGGCCATCTTGATAAACAACATCATTTTCTTTTTCCAAAGAGTGTAGTTAGCTTTGTCAAAGGTAGGAATTTTGATGCTACTGATTTTCTGTGTATTCATTCTTCCAAGATCTTGAATCTGTTTACTTTCAGATTTTGCTCTGATACCACTTGTTAGGTAATGAATCACACACAGAGGGGGGTGAATGGGTTTTTCCGATTTTAGGCTTTTCTTGAAAGATAATGGTTGAACAAAGTAAATTAAATCTTGTATAGAAAAGTGTTCATGCAGAAATTAAACTTGCACAAAATAAAGAACACAAATCTTCAAAACTCACTTAATTTTTGTATTAAAAATTAAGATATTTTGCTACAAAATTTCTAAGCTCTTTGAAGTTAAAGAGCTCAGCTTCTTCTTGAGAGTGTTACAAGAATTTTGATCTAAATTGTTACAACTAACTAGAGGACCAGTATTAACTTTATAGCTCAGTTAACTGATGGTTTACACAGTGGATAATAAACATGCTATTAACTTTTCTAAACTGTCACTTGTCATTTCTATTTATAGAAAAGCAAATCTTCCATTTTTGGTTTAGCATATCTTTAGCATCCCGTGTTTACTTTAATCTTCCTCTGTCAGTTAATCCTTGTCATTGATCTTGCACACACTTCAAACTGCTTTTTGTAGACTTGTCAATCCAGTTGTTGGATTGTTTGTTGATTGTTTATCTTGGATAAACTGATCTGCAATTCTGTACTTTGAGACTGTACTTCGAGATCTTCGGTCTGAATTATTAGAACACTTGATATCTCGATTAGTACAAAGGCTTATCGAGATCTCTAGTACTCCATAATGAGTTTGGCTTGTAGAGGTCTTCAGCTTATCGAGATCTCTAGTCTTCATAACTTTACTTGACTTGTAGATATCTCTGAGTTCTCGAATGGATATAGACTTGTCGATAACTCTGAGTTCTCTAGTGAAAGAATGACTTGTCGATATCTTCTTGAGTTCTCGAGCAGCTTTCCTGACTTCTCTACTCCCGGTGGATATTGCTTATCCGTTAAGCAGGTATATAGCTCATCCATCGAGTAGATATATAGCTCATCCGTCGAGTAGATATTGCTCATCCGTCGAGTAGATGTTGCTCATCCGTCGAGTAGATGTTGTTCATCCATCGAGTAGATATATAGCTCATCCGTCGAGTAGATATTGCTCATTCGTCGAGTAGATATTCCTTATCCGTCGGTACTCTCTGGAGTTTGAATGACTTCTCGATAAGTCATTCTGGAGTTCTTGAATGACTTCTCTATAACATTAAATCCGTGACTTGTAGAGATCTTGACTTAGAACATTTTTCTCCAAACAGATTTATTCAACTCCAAGCTTCTTCAAAATTCTTCTGAGGCATGATCTTCTTGATCTTCTTCCAGATAGAATCCTTAGGCTTGATACTGTTTTAGGAAAAAGATTCCAGTCTGCTCCTTTGCAATTTTACAGACTTTAAGTGTTACAAGTACAACATACAAATTTAGATAACAATACAACTTACTTAGGGTTGACCCCAAGCTTAACTGATTACTGAAAATAACTGTTCATTAATCTTCTACTCAGATCATAGATGCTAATGACATTGTTAGCTTTAGTAATCTTTGACATCATATATTATATATTACATGGATTGAATGGTTACGAAAAAGGTCAGGGATGGACTGGACCATATGATTCATTAGGCCAAAGTGTGCCTGCATACCCGATATGATGATGGGTCTATGCGGATGGGCATAGATACGTGCTGTATTTCGACTGATCAGCGGATTATATTACATATGTTGGTTCTAGTGTATAGTCTCATTTATTATTGATCATCATTAATGACATTCCTTCTTTTATATTTTCCCGATTACGAAACAAAGCAAATGATGAATTCCTGAGATGAATCAGAAACTTTTCAGTTGCGTTTAAGATAAATTAAATTTATAATTGATAGCCAATAATGGGTAATGTTTTATTCACCCAATGATCTGAATAAGCAAAAACGTTTATAAAATTATTAAAAAAAATCAAGTGGTTTCTTTTTATATTAATATTTGGAAACTAAATTATAGTACTTGTCGCGCATTCTTGACTCACTCTTATTTTGTTATTTTCCTATCCTTCCAGTGGTATCGAAGATTATTATAAATAGATCGCAATAGGAAGCGCTACGGAGAAAACTCGACTTCAAATAGCTAGTCATCTCAGGGCATATAAAGACGGGGAGGTTGGCCAAGAGGCTATAAAGTTGAGTAAGATATTATAATAATTCATATGTTTTCTATTCTTGTTTCATACCATAACATATTATCGATCCAGAGTTGTGGGGCCATCGATACATTCATATTAATATATAGGGTTACACTATTTAATTTTTTTTAGTGATACCCAATCCTAATCCCAGATTTGGGGTTGTCACATAATAAGACTAAATTAATCAATAAATTATCAAATTATATAAAAATTAATAAAGAACGACGCTTTTTATAATTTTTGTACCTAAATTTAGATATTAATGATATATTAATACAATTCTAAAACACGAGCCTAGCGGTAATTAATTTTAGCAAAAAGTTACTTATTCGGGAATGATAAAATATATTTTCAGAATAAGATAAACTTCCTGATAAATGAAGTATTGGATATTTAACGAGAACCAAAAACTTTTTCCTTTATTCTTTCCACTTTAGTATTTTATATAAATAAGTTTTTAAAGAATTATTCAAATATTTACATTCTTTTAACAAAGAGAATGATGATGAGATTACTTTAGAAAATTTATCTAGGTACATAATCAAATCATTTTATATTTGGTAATTATGTGTACATATATTTGACTGTACTGTCATAATTTTATTGAATTTTTTAATTATTATCATTTTAGTTAAGTTTCTGTTTATGAGATAATCTCATGAATTTTATTATGTTAAAAATACCTTTTAAAGTAAAAAGAATTAAGGAAATTCAAAATCCCCTTCGACAAAAACAGCAAGTTAAGCCAAACGAGGCCTTAAATCACCGGATTGTTGTTTACTAGTATCGGGTCTGATATATATCGGAATTCAATTCAGGCGTGGATTGCGTTTGAAAAGATGGGACCGGCAGAAGAAGCGGGGCCCAAGATTGCTCGTCTCCTCTACTTCGTCGGCGCCGGCTGTAATTACATCATCTCAGCCCAATTTTATTTATATTTATTAGTCTTTAATCTTTATGTATATATTGCTGCTTCATTTCTAACTTGTTTTTGTTGCAATTGTATACAGTTTTATGTACGGCTGTTATTAATAAGTGGAGAGAGCTGGAACAGAAGTCTCTTCTCAAACAACAGAAGCTCGAAAAGCCTGTCCAAAATGCTGTTGAATAAATTTATATGTATGCCCCTGTGCAGGGTTTTGTAAGAACCTTTTTCGATGCTCGTTGTTTGTTTTGTTGTGATTGCGATAAATGTTTGACTGAATTTTGATTTATCGGAATTGGGATTGAGTTTTGATGGATTTCATTTTAATGTTATGTAGTCGTTTCAGTAGTGATTAAATTAACGAGTAATGGATTAGACTTTGTTGAACAAGAAAATTATATATTATCTATAATTGATACGGATTTAGTTAGAGTGTAACTGTGTGGCTGTATATAGGCTTTTGTATATTATCTTGAATTAGGAGATCATTGGAGGGACTTGGTTTGTTCTTTGTTGCCCAAAATATAGATTAGAATGTTATGTTCAGTCACCTATTCTGTGTGACATTTATGATTTATTCCACATACTGCTGGTACATGTAGAACTGTGTACTCAAGCCTTGAAGAATGGTTTCTTACATTCTCGTGTCCCAAAAATAAAGTTATGCCGCTCTAGAAATCCCATGGTTTAATTTATGAGTCTATAAGCACCGGTTTTTGGCAATGACTGTGGTATAACATGAAGGTAACTTGGAACTTTAGTGCCCCCTCTCAAATTTTGAAATCGGTAATGCATCTATTGTCGATAAATTAGTATTCAATTTATCTATTGTAAGTAACTTCTTTAGTCTACCTCTCAGTCTCACAACTTTACTAGGAGATATTAGTTTCATTGCCCCTCACTCCTTTCAAATGCTAATTTGAAACAGGGTCTTTTAGGGCTCGCAATAGGGATACACTTGGTTACTCAAACAAATTTCAGTTATCTTAAAACAATTATGGACAGAAATTGCCTAAACAAAAGCCAGTTACAATCAAGCTGCTAAACACTGCACTGCTACTTTTTAACATTTAATCATAAACTAATCTAAAGAACAGTCTAAAGATTCTGAAGTCCTGAAAATGACAAGACTTCAAATTATAGAGATCCTATTCGAAATGGCTCCAGAATTTGTCTCTTTATTTTTTAATTATAATTCCAAATCCTAATAATATAAAATTAATGAAATGCATATGACACTTACCTTTCGTTTTTGTGTTTTACTCCACAATCTCATGCATAAATAATATAAAAATATTTTTGTTTAATTCCTTGCACTGTTTTACTGCCCCGTTTGTGTTTGTGTTATTCTAACAATGCAATGGAACTTATACATGCTTGTTTGAGCGACATTGTTCAAACTTCTACGTGTATGTCCCCTGTCAAGAGTATCAACGAGTACTTCTCCAGTTTAGAAAAAATCACTTCAAAAGTTAAAACCCACAGGCTGGTATAGAAATAATTAAGCCAGCAGTTTTCACTTTATTGCTACATTGCTACCTTTCTGATTACATTTCTGTATTGCGTACTAAAATTCAGTTTTGGCTGTCAGTTATGCGATCCTTATAGTTGATCTCGTATGTACAAACAATTGAGTATCGAGACTCTTCTTATGCCCGAGGAGTGAAAGGAATACAATAGAACACTGTGGTACTTGTATTATTTGCCTTACCACTAAATCTTCTTGGTAATTATGTTTCGTTTGTTGCTAGGTTCCCTTGTAGTCAGCGAATTGGCTGGTTTTGCAATTTTTGTTAGGAGTAAATAAAGTGGTGGTTGGTTTTTACTTGTTAAAACGACAAGACTAGAGCAATGATACAGTTGGTTGTTTGTCAAGAGTTATGACACAAAACTAGAGCAATTGAACATGTGATAGAAAGCTTTGTACCAGGTTTGCTTAGTCAGGCACTTGTGAGTTGTGAGTCACAAGTGCTGACCCCATGCCACAACAGTTCAGACTCTTACAGCTTGTTTTAGCACCCCACTTAAATCGCTTGGTGGTTGATACTTCCGGTTGTTCCACCGTCTTTGTTTTTATCTTGTAAGCTGTCTTGTTTTGCGAATATTAGATACACTTGCAACATAGATTTAGTTTCATTTAAATTTTGGTTTGGATATCTTGGTGGAGATAGCTGTAGGTTGTGCTGAGATAAGTTTTTACTAGCTGTTCAAACAACAGACTATTGAACATGTCCACTTAATGTTTGAACATAACATGATTTGAGTTTCATGTTTCCCAATATGTGTGGTTGTGTGTGGAATAATCCCTCAAAGTCTTCTTCAAGCTTGGTATTGATTTGTATTGCGGAGAAAAGAGCTTAGTTTCAAATTTGAGAAATTTTATTTATATTTTTTATATTATTTGAAATAAATAATATATCTATCTATTGATATGCGCGTGAGAAGTCAGAGGGCTTAACAATACAGAGATGTGTTGAAAGCAGACATGTAGCGCACTTGTGTAATAATCAAAATTTTAGCTGCATAAAAGTATACTAATCAAGATTAATGTCAAAAATACAATTTGAAATGACATATTTAGCAAAAGAAATCAGGGAGTTTCTGGATACATAATAAGAGAGTGTGTGAAACTAATGTAATTCATGGTCGTCCGCACGTTTAAGCTAAGAGCAGAAAAGAACATGGACAAGCCAGCAACTACATTTCAGTTTCAATTATTATAAATCAAAATAGGTGAAATTAACATGTTACTCTTTCTACGACAAAATAATAAAATGCGCATCGGTGATCTAGAACATGAGTTTTTCACAAATTTAATTGAAAAAAACATGGAAAACACCAATTTTAAAATAAATATTACTCCATGCCTGCAACCTATGATATTTTGGCTGATCAAGTTAATAAGTTTACAAAACCAAATATATAATTCTTTTTTATAATTAAAAAATATATATTTGAGCACCATTAAATAGGCAAGTGATTTAGGCTGAAAATTCTTTCAAGCAGATACTCATTTATAATTTCACGGTAAGATTATAAGTTATATTTCGTGATAAGACCATTAGTTATATTGTCAAAAAAAACATAAAGATTTTTTCTATAGAGAAAAACATTTTTTCTTGTACTTCAAATAAAGATATATTTGTACGCCTGCAATGAATAATCTTGTTTAATGACTTTTCCTTTCAATGCTAATGAATCACAAAAATATTACTATAAATCACCAATAAAAAGACTAAAAAAATGGAATATGTCACTTGACTGACTTCGACTTATTTAGGTTAGTAGTAGTATTTAATGCTGTTCGAGACTTGTGACTTGATTTTGTAGCCTGCAGGGCTGGTCATATTCAAAATTAATCTTTTTAATATTTATTTAGATATTTTTAATATATAAGTGTCAAAAAAAATTATACTCCAACAATTTAATATTATATTTATTAATAATAATATGACATCACATCACACCTTTTTCTTATGAAAGTATTTGATTTTTCCCGCAATATTCCTGTTATGTCTCTGCCTGCCTAGATCCGCTATGAAGAGTTAAGGACTAAATGTTCAATTATATTAAAATAAAACCATTAATTAAACAAATATTTTTGTCTTGTAAATTAAGATATATCGCTTAAGTGCGCTTAATCACATAGTTGCAGGACGAACCGTGGACAAAATGTTAAAAAAAACGCAATAACAAGTGCACACCCACTGTTTAAGACCAGTCAACTTGAGACAATTCTATCCATTTCCGTCTCGATTTACAATTCTACCCCTCCACCAACAAACCCATCAATACATACATACACAGTGTGTGCGTGTATGTATACATACAATACATCTCCTTCTAACTGACTACTTCTTCCTTATCTCTCATTTTTCAATAAATAAACTATACTTTAAACTCACAATAACTCGTATAAATTAAATTTCCACACCCTTTCTCTCTCTACAATTCAGTTTCTTCACACACTCATTCTCTCTCTCTACAACAAACAAAACAAAACATACGTCATGTCGATGTCATCGTCCTCGTCGTCGAAAAAATCGTTTCTTTCGCGGCGTTTCACGATCTCGAAATCGCTGCGAGATTTCAGATTCTCGCAGCCGGTGCACAGTACGAACGATCGCCGTGACGAGGATCGCCGGACCGGCGGCGATTCGTCGGAAAGCTTAGATCTTGCGGCGTCGAATGGAGTTTCGTGGTCGACAATGTTGCCGGAGCTGCTGGGAGAGATTATTCGAAGATTAGAAGATAGCGAAGATCGCTGGCCGCAACGACGAAACGTCGTCGTTTGTGGCTGCGTTTGCAAGAGGTGGAGAGATGTTACTAAGGAGATTGTTACGACGCCGTTGCAAAGTGGAAAGATCACTTTCCCTTCTTGTCTCAAACAGGTATTAAATTAATTTATTTATTTATTAATTTGTTAGATTTATCAATTATCTCATTTTAGATCTGAATTTTAAGTTAATTGAAAATTTAGCTTTTGAATTGATGAATCTGTGTATATAGAATGTTGAATTGGTTATGTTATAGTTTCAGTGTATATTATGGTAGCAGAGTATGTGAAATTGAGCAACAATTTAGTATACCTTAGTTTCTTCAAATGTATAGATACTTGTTTTCGGAAAGTGTACTAATAGTTTAGGGTTAACATATGTTATATTTTGTTGCGTATTAACTTAATGTTGTGTTTATAGATTCGAATTGTTTTAGCTTGGAGGATGTATTCAGTATTCACAGACTCATTTTTTAGTTGTTTAGTATATGTCTTACTGTAGAATTTGTAATAAAAATGTGAAATCGGACACCAGGAAGAAAACATTGTGAATATGATAGCCGAGGAGTTAACATTATAGATCTTTAGAGTTTACATGAGTTAGGCTTAAATTTCTCAGCCAAGCAGTATAGCACAATTGTTTTGTTGTCTGGATCTGACCTAATATAACTTGTAGTTATTAGTCTATTTATACTTTTTGATGGAGTAACTATGTTTATTTGATTGATTGTTACTCTCCATTGCAGCCTGCTCCCCGGGAACTTCCTTTGCAGTGTCTTATAAAAAGAAACAAGAAAAATGGGATATTCTACCTTTCACTCGCCCTTACCCCTTGTAAGTTTTTCTGAATCTTCCAGCTGCTCCTATGTTTGTTTAAATGTTTGAATCTTCCTTTTACTTGCCATTGCACACTATGGCAATGAAGATGATTTTCTGTTTGTTCAAGTATCTGCCTTGTGGCCGTTATGACAATTTTTGCTTGAAACAGACAACTGCCTTTAGTTGTACATATAAATTAACCGAGTGTAACCAAAGGTTTTGCTGATGTTTCATTTTGCAGCATTTACGGATAAGGGAAAGTTTCTATTGGCAGCGCGTAGGTACAGGCACGGAGCTAACACAGAGTACATTATATCTCTTGATGCTGATGACCTATCCCAAGGAAGCAACGCATACGTTGGTAAATTAAGGTGAGGCCTTTTGCTACCAATGGAAATTGAAAGCTGTTGCATTTTATCTATGATTTTTTTCACATGTTTTATGGCGCTCTATCATGGTCTACTACTGATGCAATATTTGTGATTTAGTTTCAGAGGTGTTATTACATTTTGGTGTAGAGATGTTCTGCCTAGTGTCCCGAGTTTAGGAATTTATGTCTATGGACTGCTGTAGTGCTCTGTTATGCTCTGAATCACACGTCAAAATTATTTTAAAGTGTGTGATCCATTTGTTCTAGACCTCAAGTTTACAAATTGTAACAAAAAGAATGTATTGTAGTTCAGTTTTAATTTCATTTTATCACCTTTACTAGGTCAGCATAAACAATAGCTAGTACATTTGGGCTAAAATTATAAAATTCCAGGGAGACCTTGAAAAATTAAAACTATCTTAATTGATGTGACTACTCCAGGGAGGCATTTTCATACTATTTAAAACATTTTTTTGTGCTACTGTGTGGAAAGTCAGCAACAACAGTGGTATACTTCTTATACTAGTGATAGAAATTAGTTAGAATAATGTGTAAAGTGTAGCATGCGACTACAGTGATACGATAGATTCACTTGGACATATCCTTCCTTTATCTATTAATTTTTAATTTTTCTTTCTTCTATTTCCTTCGTGAGATTGGAACATTGATGCTCATAACAGTGTTATGTTCAGCATTCAAGCCTAAGATATATACAGTATTGATATATGCATATATGGTGTTATGGAATCTGGGAAGAATAGAGTTGTGATATGGTTTAAACTAGATTTTGATTTAGCATACTGATCTTAGATGTTCTAATGATGATAGTAGTACTGCTAGTATATACAAGGAAATGTATCATCATTGTAAAAATTATCTTTATAAAGTTGATTCCCACCAAGAATTTGATCGCCCAGTGAGGCTGATGTTTAAATTATTACTTCGATGTAGTTCGGATTTTCTTGGAACCAATTTCACTCTCTATGATAGCAAGCCTCCGCACATTGGTGCAAAGCCATCAAGCAGTAGAGGTGGCCGTCGTTTTGCAAGCAAGCAAATAAGTCCCCAAGTTCCTGCAGGGAACTTTGAGGTCGGACAGATCTCGTACAAGTTTAATTTATTGAAATCAAGAGGTCCTAGGAGGATGATATGTTCACTCACATGCCCATCGTCAGATGGAACTGCGGCTCAGAGACCCGAGGATGATTATAGAATAAAGATGCCAGATTCTGTTGCTGTTGGACAAACAGCTTTAAGGAATAAAGCTCCAAGGTGGCATGAGCACTTGCAATGCTGGTGTTTAAATTTCCATGGTCGGGTGACAGTTGCATCAGTAAAGAACTTTCAACTAGTTGCAACATTAGATCAAAGCCAGCCAGGAGGAAAAGGTGATGAGGAAACTGTTCTCCTTCAATTTGGAAAAGTAGGTGATGATACCTTTACGATGGATTACAGGCAGCCATTATCAGCGTTTCAAGCATTTGCCATTTGCCTAACCAGTTTCGGTACAAAGTTGGCATGCGAATAATTTATTCCTCTTGTATGTAGTTGATGGCTATGCTAATTATGACAAGCTTTTGTTGTTGCAGAAACACTTTAGTCTATGTTTTTAGAGGAACTTGGTACTTTTGGGTTGTATTGTTTTGGTCCGTGAAATGTATATATGTTATACTGTGGTAATGCTGTGTGAATGTAGATTGTAGCGAATATAGTTAGCGCCTCTCGATATGTGAAGTTGTGAAGTTAATCGATTCGATCATCAGATCATAGATTATTAGTTCATAACCCTAGCCCATTCCCATTTTGGGCGGAACAGATCTACTAAATCTTTGATCGCATATTAAATTAGTATATGTCCTTGAAATGAGAACCATAAGGATGTTTTCTAACGAATTGGTGTAGTGTTTGTGAGAGTAGACTGTAGAGGCCGTAGCAGTAAACAAGTTGGTGGAAACTGCTGAATGATATACGCGTTTTAAAATCTATTAAAAGTGCTTTTCTATCAAATCAGATTAACATAATGGATATTATCTAGAATGGTAAAAGAACTCGCCAACTAAAGCTGAATTTAAGACTCAAACCATTGACTCATCCATGTGAATGTCACCCAAAGTCGGAAACTATGAGTTTGTAGACTTTCTGTAAAGCCAATTTATTTGGACTTGCAAACTTGGAAGGAGCTCAACTCATCCATGCAGCTTTGGTTTCTAGTTGACACCTCCAAAGAGCTTATCTACTTTCTACGACACAAACAATACAATTACTTTTTTCAGGAGTTATATTTATTAATTTTCCTGTCACAAAATTTTCTATCATAAAAATATAATAGATCACCGCGCAGTTTACTATATTCTTCTTACCTGTCAAATGTCGCTAGGCTCTTCAGCACTAGGAAAATCACCATAAGTTTCAAATATCCCATTAAGTAATCAAGTGGGGCAAAACCCTCAGGGATAAGCTGACAATACATTATACTTACAACAAACCACCAACAAAAACATATGAAACAGATCATAAGGTGCATAAATTCTCCGAATAAACAAGTTCCGAATTTTTCATAGGTGAAACTAGATTCACTTCTCACAAGTGAAACCACATTCAACATAACTATTACCCACCAACTTCACCGAACACAGAGTACTTAAAAACTAGGGAAACGATAAGTTTGTACATTCCGCCACTTCTTAAGACACCAGAGGATTTGGAGTTGCCACAAAGGCAATCCATTCTAACTTAACACGTCTGAATTACTTCTTTCCTCGCAGTTTTGCACCAAGAGCCCTCTCCAGCTTGGTGATTATCTGCTGGTTTGGTATGGCTTTTCCAGATTCATACTCCTGTATAACTTGGGGTTTCTCATTAATCATCTGCATTGCACATGAAGAGTAAACTTTTAGGTTAACTTTCCTTTTGTACAAAAGTGAGAAAACTTGTTTACATACTAGAAAGTAAGCACTGCTTGGGCTGAGTAGCAACCATATCATTATTAAATAATTATTCTGAAGAGTGAAAGGGGAAATACCTGAGCAAGTTGAGCCTGGGTGAGTTTCTTCTCGTTCCGAGCATGCATAATGGCTTTCTTCAATTCAGTTGGCACCTTTTCATCTAAGCATCTCAAACAATTAGATGTAAAGCAAGATGATATTAGATACTTCAGCTACATCACAGCAATAGCAGAAGAAACATTTGCACGTGTATACAGACAAGCTAAACACACGCTGATGCAACTGATTCCACCTAAAAGCTACAACTGCTCGTTTGTGAAAGTGAGGTAATTTGACATTGTTTATAAGGGAAACTGTAACAAATGAAATTGATGGACATACAATCCATCAATGTATAGAGAGGGAGACAGGACGGTTTGAAAATAGAAATGGAATATGAGCTCAGAAATGACTACTTTATCGAAGTGGAACTTTACTTTATTTTATTAGAAAGAAGCTTCATACCATGCCTGCTGTGTGAGACAGATAAAGAAACTGGAGTCTGAGCAAAATGTTGACTACATCTACTAATATTTAATACGGATAGCATATTGAAAATGAAGGAGGGACAGCTATATCTTTAATGTATTACAACTTGCAACCTATAATGTCAAACTACAAATCTTTTGGTATGGAAAAACTTAAGCCACGGTTTCTCCTTACTGGTGTTTGTGACTAACTAAACAAGTAAAAATTGAAGTCCAAGTGAAAGAAGTTTAAAATAAACAATCAGGAAAAACTACTTTCAGAGCTAAGCGATACAAAAAAATATCTTTACAAAATTCTACCACTTACGAGCTAGATTTTCAGTGTCTTCATCCAGCTTCCTAGTGTTCAAAGAAGTTCCACTGGAGGCAGCCTTGTTTGAGCCAGCAGTTGCTGCAATATTGTGAAGATCATGTCTTAAACCAAAAATCCAATTATTTAAATTCAAGCAAACAACAATGTACCAGAGAGACATATAAAGTAAAATGTACATCAAACAAGGTTCACCTTCACCCAGACAACACACGTGACTAAAAAATATAATCACCGATAAAAAAGATGCATTCTTATCATCACAGATACACTCCCGTTCAAACAAAAGAAAAAACCCTAATAATTTACGGTAATCCGGTTTCGTGTCAGTTGATAAATCACTTGTTAATACTCGCTTATACTTAATACTATGTGTAATCACGAAATCTCTATTAAATAGGTCATTTGAAGCATCAATAATCCCCTTAGCTAAACAGGTGTTCTGTTTTGCATAAATAATTTCGATAATTCTCAATAATCCCTATTAAAAATTCTTTCGACTTTTTAATACATATGTGTTGTGTTATGTTGTGTTGGTTCACGCCCAAATATATAATCATCAAATAATTTATTATTTTTCTAAAATTTCATAAAAAAACCCTAACATCAATCATGAATATCATAACATACAAAAAACACTTAAGCAATTAGATCGAAACTGTAAAATCGATAATGACACAAAAACGCGTAGATCAAAACGTAATAAACAGATTCAAACGATAAATCAAAACCCTAAAACACAATTTTTTTTTTTAAAAAAAGAAACCTTTTTTGACGGTTTCGATCTCGGCGCCGGCGCGACGGGCGGCGTTGACGGCCTTCTCATCCTTGCGAGCGGCGGCGGTGGGAGCTTTCTTGCGGATCACGACGGGTTCCCAGTCTTGAACAATCCCTGCCATCTCTCTTCTCTTTCTCTCTCTTGTTTCTGTTTCTCTCTCTAGAATTTGATAATGGGGAATAATTTTGTGTTTATCCGATTGAGAATGTGTCTGTCTTTTGTTATGTTTTTATATGATAAAATAAATAAATAATATTAAATTTAGTGCCAAATCATGGAGATTCGTTTGGATAGGGTACAAATATTTATCCTGGGACAAGATATTAATTTTCAAATTAATTATTTTATTTTTGCACGTGAGGTGTTAAATGAAAGGTACTTTGGCTAATTATTTTTAAAATAAAATTTAAATTAAATTAAACTTTATATTTTTGTTCAAAACTTTCTTTTTTCAAAGTAACCTGCTTTTTGTTATATCTCAAAATATATATGTGAAAAATTAAAACGGCACTTATGATTTATTTAGGAATGAAGGAATACGGACAGTGGTGAACCCAATTTTCTTTTTTCATTGGGGGTTTTCTAAAAAATTAATTGATTTTTTTCCCGTTGCAAAAAAAAATTAAAAGGCACAAATTAATAATATCTTTATATTAATTAAATTACAATAACATTTTCCTAAAGTGCGATGTTCTGGAACCTTATAATAATGTCATCAATAATAACTTAATTCATTATATCTTTTTTGATATATGCAACTAAACAGTCATTCACCAGATCATGGCCTAGTCGGTTGCGTAATTCTATTTTGATAGGTTTTATTGCAGAAAATACTCTTTCAATAGTTGTTGTGGCTACAGGTAAAATCAAAACTAAGTTCACTAGTAAATAAATTAATGGATAGGCTCGGCTTTATTTGACTGAACCAATTTCTTTGATAACTTTGCAGTACAGGCAAAAGAAAGATACTTGGATAGGCTCCCGGTATTTCTTTGATAATCTATTATATATATAATAGAACAAATGTGGGGTTGGTTGAAACAATTTATTCAATAAAAAATGACAAGTTTAACCATTATCCTATTTATTATTTCATATTTAATATCCATTAATAGCTAGCAAGCACCGACATTTCAAAAAGGATGTTGTATGCGTGTCGGACACGGCCGACACGGTGACACGGCATCGACACGGCTGAGTACGTGTCTGATGGCGTGTCAACAGAAAAAGGCTACCGACACGGGTTCGACACGCGACCGACACGGGTTCGACACGCGACCGACACGGCCCACCGACCCAACCCATATAAAAAAGCCCAAAATCATCTTAAAAAATCCCAAAATCATCTTTAAAAAAACCCAAAATCAGATTTTAAAAGCACAAACCATCTTATATTATCCCTAATTTTATGTCCCTCGATGAACCGAAAATGGAAGTTGTTCTTTTTACACAAGATGATCATTTGAATGAAAATGTAGAATATATCTTATATTAGTTTATCACTTATTATATAGGAAACACTATTATTATTATGAATGAAGTTGTTCAATATTTGACATATACAAATCTTATATTTTATATTTTTTTTTTACTTTTTTTTGTGTGTCCCGTATCCAGGACACTTTGATAATTGACGAATCCCCGTATCCCGTGTCACTGTATCAGTGTCGGTGCTTCCTAGATTAATAGCTAATCTTCATTAATGCATATTAATTATTTTATAATTATTAACTATATATATACACACACTTACATATATATGCATACATATGTTTTTTCAATAATATATATCATTTAAAAAGTTATTAATATAATTAAGAATTAGATATCTCATATATTTATTAATATAAACATGATTAAATTACATCAAATTTTTTAATAACATGTATCATATTAATCATGGTTTAAGCAGCTGATAAAAAAACATCACTCACTAGTTTTAGAGTTCACTTGCAAAACATTATATTTTTTAAAACTGTTTGAAATTTAATACGATTATTTATGACATATTATGAGTATCAAATTCTTACTTACAAAATAGACAATAACATAATCACATTTAAAACATCATGCATGTATAATACATGAAATTCTAATCAATACAACACAAAAAATATTTTTTTGCAGATCAAATTATATATTTGTAATAGCCCGCCTTCCGGACTATTAATTCTAAATCAAAACTAAAACAAAATACAAATTTACTAATGCGAAATTCTATTACAAAGATGACTATTACAAAAGCGCACCTAACGGAAGCCCAAAATTTAATATACTTCAATCCTAAGTCCTCGAACTTCAATGTTATCCAACTCGAGCTCTTAAACGAAACTTAAAATTGAAAGGGGTGAGCTACAAAACTCAGCAAGTACAAATTGACTAACTATTTAACCGAAAAATAATGGGTGTTTTAATAAAACGATTTCCCTCAAAACAATAATAATTTTGTAAAATATTTTCTAAAATAAATCCAACCCAAAGTTTTATATTTTAAAATTCATAATTTAAAACAGAACAAAGCATATTTTATAACAGATCAGAACAGAATAAAACAGAACGAAACAATACACACCACAGTCTTGATTTACGGCCACACTTTGCCAGTAGCCGTCATCTAATTCTTATTCTTATTCTCATATACCACACTTTGCCAGTGGTCGGCATCTAAAGTTCAATAATTACGCGCCCTTAATAGGTATCTAAAGTTGCACACTCGTGCGCCTACTAAGGGTATTTAAGGCTAGTTCCGGACCTATAGCGTAAATTACGAACATGTTCGAAAACGTAGAGACTAGGTTTCAAAAGATTCTCGTATCTTATTTCTTATACAGTTCGAAACAGAATTCTTATATTTTATACGAAATTCGAAAATCAGAGTATCAAAACTTTTCCGAAAATAAAAGTAAGTCAAAAAGTACTTACCTCAAAACCTGACCAGATCTGAATATAGCATATTTGACCCTCTAAATGATGTTTTATTGGAAAATGCAAAACACGAAAGTTGTAGAGAACGAAAAGACCTTTCCGAAAATTCCAGGATCACTGAATTCCGACTTACGATGAATTTTCTACGAATTTTACAAGACTGCTGATTTTTATGAGAAAAAGGCCTACGAATTTTAAGAATAAAAACGAGGAAGACGAATATGGTGTATTTATAACGATACAAAACCCTATATCTTAATCTACAAGTTATCCATATTAGTATCTGATCCAAATTTTAGGCCCATTAATCTAATTCAATTTTAAATTCTAGTCCTTATCTAATTTTAATATTTTTTTTCTATTATTCTATTATTGATCGAATTCTAAAAATTACGGGAAATTACAATATTGCTACACGAAATTATTGTCACATATACATTATGCATGTGTGTTACACGAAATTACCACCAATACAACCCAAAATACAAAAAACATATTATGGAGTATCAAACAAGTCGACAATAATATAATTGTCATTGGGAACTTCTTTGAATACAACACATAGAAAAATAAGGTTGGTAACCGCCAATATTTATCAC
The DNA here is from genome assembly GCF_009905375.1 of Apium graveolens. Classification (NCBI taxonomy): domain Eukaryota; kingdom Viridiplantae; phylum Streptophyta; class Magnoliopsida; order Apiales; family Apiaceae; genus Apium; species Apium graveolens. The sequence goes on along the minus strand of NC_133649.1, from coordinate 10,952,822 downwards.
TAATTTAAATATTCAAATATCCCAAAAAAAACACTGAAATTAATAAAAAATATTGTAATATTTTAGAACATGTCTGTGCCTCGCACGGGCTATAGAGCTAGTTTATTCTCAAAATTAGAAACACTTGGAGCAAAAAATCTGGACTAAAATTTGAAAAACTTGAACCAACATTTTCAGTTACAGGCTTAGTTGTCACACTTAGAAAGTATTGTTAGTGTATACTGAAAATATTTATTTGAAGTATGTACATTTATTTCTGGCCATTTTATTTGAGAATCATTTGAATGTTTACATGTTGTCTAATATTATATATTGTGAACAATCTAGTATCAAATGGGATACAGAATATTAGATTGTTAAATACGGTTATATAATATAATAAGGTTCACAGCACAAGTGGTGTTGGACAATCCACTAGTATGGCTGTAGTATTATTTAGATTAATTTATATTGACTAATAAATAATACTAGTATACTTTGTGTATATTGAACATGATCAAATTTAGAATTGTTCCTTTAATATTGATTAAGAAGGAGAACTAAGATTCTATGTTATTATTAATGCTTAGGTTCTTAATCCGGAAATAGTAATTGACACGTGTATATTATTTACATGCTTTGATTTATATATGAAATAATTCTTTTGAATTATATCATTATATTTTGGGTGATGGAATTATATACATGGTGGATATTATTTATTGAAGGAATCCATGTCCTGATAATATTCGGGTTAATGATGTCCCCTTGAAAGCTCAAAAAGATTTAATTATGTGAAACCCTACCGGTGGAATTTATTCTGGCATAATTAAATAAAGGTTGAGTGGATGATCAAGGATAAAAAATATTAATTAAATAAAGTATCAGTAATTTATTTAATTAATGGACATATGATATTTTAAACATGGGGAATTTAATAAGCAAATAATATTGGAACCGAATTAATTAAATTACGGTATTAGGAAAGGTAGTGCAAATATTAATTCTTTAGTGGATTGAATTAATATTTAATTACATTGGGCTAGGCTCAAGATGTAATTAGAAGGCCCAACCTAATTATTCATGGTCCCTATTGTAGCCTATATATATTCTTATTCTCTTCTTACTTGGAAGCGTGTGAAAACATATTGTAGCCACCAAGGAGCAAGAAGAGAGGATAACTTGAGAAGACGGAGGCCACACTTCGCTCAAGGGAATTTGGGAATACAATAGAAGAGCGTGGAATCAACCATTAACAAGGTAATCCTCTTTTCGTAATCTTTATCGTAAAACGTAGTAACACCCTAAGTCCGTGGTTCCCAACAATTGGTATCAGAGCCTGGTAATGGGTTCTACGTTTTATGATATAATGTTAATGTCGTAATTATATATGCGTGTATATAGTGTTTTGCTTGTATTGGTTTTGATGCAGGTTGTTAATCCACTATTATGGCCATGTATATTTTAATTATGTGTTTGGATCCCACGTGGTTTAATCGTGGTTAATTTTTGTTTTGGTTTCCACGTGGTTGTAATTTACACGAGGGTTGATCGTGTTAGAATAGATTTTACAAAATTAGTTTTGTATTAGATCTATTTTTTTTGTAATTGTTCCGGGTATTTTGTAATAGTTATGTGCGATCGGAAATCAATTCCGTTAGTTTTTTGTTCCGCTGTGCGATTACAAGGGGCTGCTGTTGATGTTTGGATCGAACAAAATCAAAACAAAACTCACAGAAAAGCAACAGGCGCGCGCTGCGGCCGCTGCGGCAGCTGGGGCTGCTGGGGCCGCTGCGGCAGCTGGGACTGCTGGGGCTGTTGCGGCAGCTGGGACTGCTGGGGGCGTCGGGGCGCGCTTGGGGCAGATTTTTTTTTTGAGAGCTGGATTTTTTTTCAAGGGTCATAATAGTGGAAAATTTATTTTAATTTTTTCCATTAAATTTTAATTATTGCTTTAATTTATTGATTATGTGTGTCGTTAATTATGTGTGTAATTCTTTTAAAATTGCATGTTTAACTTAATTAGGACGACATGGACATAAATTTTATTTATTGCTTTAATTAAATGTTATATGTTGCTAAAATTATGTGTGTATTTTGAATGCATGATTAGACATAATTATAACAACATAGGGCCCCATTTAATTTTAAAATTCCTCAATTTTAATAAAAAAAATCTAAGTGGGAGAGGAAATTAATATGAAATTAAATCCCATGGTCTCCATTATTGGTTGTAGGTAATTTAACATAAAGATGAATATAAATTATATATACGACACCCATCGTGGCATGTAATTTATGATGTCTAGAATGTTATAGAAATTACTAGAACAAACTTCTTAAATTAATAAATTTTGAAAGGAATAAATACGGATTTTCTTTATTTCTGATTTGGGGCGATTTTGTCAAAAACGGGTTCATCGAACTTGTAAGGCTGTGGGTTTTAAGCGAGACCGATGTGACTCCTCCACTACCTGGAAATCAAACCATTGATGAATATTGAATTGAAGTATTCTATTCAAGGAAAAATTACGGATATTGGAAGGTATACACGCCACCCATCGTGGCGTACCAAGTTCCATAGATTTCAAATAATTTAAGATTTGATGATGGTATACACTTAGCTATGAAAAATAATATAGTCCACCCCAACGTGGCATATTGTTTAGTAATAGGACCGAAGTAACATTTAAACAAAATTAGGTGGTATACATGTCACACATCGTGGCGTACCAGAAGCTTATGGTGTTTATATGTTAGTGCATTAAATTTTAATAATTGTTAGAGGAATCAATAGATCTTAATAATTAATGCACCCTTATTTATGTGATGATTTTATGCATGATTCTCAGGATAAAATGGGTTTTAATCCACTATTCACCATACTTAAGGATAACAAACTTACCAGATCTAACTATATTGAATGGAAACGAAATTTGGATATTGTGTTGACTGCTGAGGAGTACAAGTTTTGCACTTATGAACCCAAGCCTGAACAACCTGCTGTTGATGCTCCTGAAGATGAGAAAGAGTATTATAAACGGTGGATTAAGGCTGATGAAATGTCGCGATGTTACATTCTGGCAGCAATGTCGGGTGTTTTGTAGCATCAGCATCAGTCTATGGCCACTGCTTCGGATATGCTCTTTAATCTCAAGGAACTTTTTGGAGATCAGAATAGGGCTGCTATGCAAGTAGCCATGAAGGCTTTAATGAACACTTAGATGGCTGAAGGCACACCTGTAAGGGATCATATTCTCAAGATGATGTCTCATCTGAATGAGATAGAGATCCTTGGTGCTGAACTTGACGGGGAAACCCAGATTGACATTATCCTTATGAGCTTGTCCAAGAGTTTTGAGCAGTTCCGCTTGAATTACAACATGAACAAGAGGCAGTATAGTCTCGCGGAACTGCTGACAGAACTTCAGGCAGCTGAAGGATTATTTCGGCAGAGTGTTCAAGTGAATGTGGCTGAGAAAGGTTCTTCCTCTAAGCCGAAAGGTATTAAGAAGAAGAAAAAGGCTCAGACACAGAAAGCTGTGAAGGCAGTGGGAGTTCAGGGTGGTGTGAAAAAGCCTAAGGGAAAGTGCTTCAGATGCAAACAGTCAGGTCACTGGAAACAGGATTGTCCTCTTCCTAAGAAGACAAACAATACTGGTATGTCTCTTTCTCTAGTTACAGAAACATTTATAGCGGCTATATCTACGAGCACTTGGTGTGTAGATACAGGAGCCACTGATCATGTTTGTAATTCTATGCAGGGGTTCCAGCTATCCAGAATGCTTAGAGATGGTGAGATATACGTGTTCATGGGAGATGCTACGAAAGTAGCAGTAGTTGCAGTAATAGTTATTCATTTATCTTTTGGTTCTGATAGGATTTTGGTTTTGAATAATTGTCTTTATGTACCTTCTTTTAGAAGGAATTTAATTTCGGTTTCTAAACTTGCTTTGGATGGTTATAATATTTGTTTGGATCGTAATGTTTCTATTATGATGAATAAACGAATTATATGTTCTGGTACATTGCAAGACAATTTGTATATAATTAATCCTAGTCAACCTGCACTGCAACTGCAATTTAGGGAATTGAACAACACATCTTCTAACTCTACTAAAAGAAAGGAACCTTCTAGTTTGAACCAAACATATCTTTGGCACTTGAGATTAGGTCATATTAACTTGAGGAGGATTCAAAGACTGGTAGTAGACGGGCCTTTAAGCTCATTGGCAGTGGAGCCATTTCTAGTTTGTGAATCCTGCTTGGAAGGTAAAATGACTAATAGGCCTTTCAAGGCAAGGGGGAATAGAGCCAAACAAGTATTAGAATTGGTCCACTCTGATTTATGTGGACCCATGAATATCCAAGCAAGAGGTGGTTATGAATATTTCATCACTTTCATTGATGATTATTCTAGATATGGGTACGTTTATTTGTTGCGCCGTAAGTCTGAGTGATTTGATAAGTTCAAAGAGTACAAAGCTAAAACGGAGAAGCGACTTAATAAAAGTATCAATTCACTACGATCAGATCGTGGTGGCGAATACTTGCTTGGAGAATTTAGGGAATATTTATCAGAAAATGGGATAGAATCCCAGTTAACTGCACCAGGCACACCCCAACAGAACGGTGTAGCAGAGAGAAGGAACCAGACTCTTTTAGAGAGTGTTAGATCGATGATGAGTTATTCAGATTTACCCAAGTCGTTTTGGGGACATGCCTTAGAGACAGCAACTTATCTTCTGAACTTAGTACCTTCTAAGTCGGTTGTTAGTCCCTTAACAATATAGCAAGAATTACAGAAGGGGGGTTGAATGGAATTCTTGAACTTTTTCTTGAAATAAAAATGTTCAACTCGATTATAGATATATTTGTTTTGATTAGCACAATGCGGAATATAAACTTTAAAGAATCAAAACAAGAGTAATTAAAAACAAGAGTCTTTAAAAACTTTCTGGTGGATTTAAACAATTCCACCAGAGATATATTTAATATATCGAGAGGACTCTGTGTGCAGAAATGCTCACAGCTGCTTATACAAAATAGAACTACTAAGAACACAGGAAATGCTAAAGATAGTGCTTACAAAGATTTCTCTGTGTTTATTTCTTAGCTCTCTTAGTTGTTTTTCTATTTGCCACTCTCTTGGTTTATATATTACCAAGATTACAAAGTCAAAAGAACTGAATAAATATAAAATCTAACAGTCTTGATCTTTGCTGCTTTTCGTCCTCTATTACCCAGTTAATGGGCTTCCACAGTGTGTTTGTATCCAACTCGACGGCTGTGTGTCAGCTTTCACTGTTCAACTAATGTTTGAATTTTGATATGATCATCCGTCGACTTTCAGATCATCCGTCTATGACTTACTTGATCATCCGTCGACTGCTATTTTGAACATCCGTTGAAAGTCATTTGATCATCCGTCGAAGCTTTGTTAAGCATCCGTTGATAGCTATTTTGGCACTTGACTTCATTTCACGTATACAGAATTACAAGACATTGCTTATGTACAGTTAATCAACCTATTCTGCATATCTAGTTAAAGTCAACATGACTTATATACTACTACAGATTCTATACAAAGGTGCATACAACACTGTGCTACAAACTTATTATTACATAAGCTACTCACTCGATGGATAATAAGTTACTCATCCGTCGGGACTAAAACGAGTTATCCGTCGGGACTATAATTCTTATCCGTCGAGTGCTACATTATTTCACTAAGTAAAATTTACTTAGATGTTTTATTTAGGTAATCATCAAGTACACAACATATTCACAACAATCTCCCCCAATTTATATCTACTGGAATTGTAGCCAAAAATTAAGAGATCCTTGATGATAACAAAACATCCTAAACATATATCTTTAAAGATAAGTAGATAAAACTGAGAGTGCTTCAATTTAAACAGGATATACAAGGTTTGGCTCACAGTCAGTTCAAGATGCTCCTCTAGCCTGAGCAGATTTTTCTAGTTTCTTGAAGGTCTGGATCTTCTTCCAAGCTTTCTGTTGTTTTCTTCAATTTGATTCTGGAGCTGTCTGTGGAATTCTAATTCATCAGATTCTGAGAGATCTAACATTTCTTGCATTTCCAAGAGAGTCTCATTGCTAGAGATACTCAATTGGTCTTCTAATCTGAAGAATCTTCTCACACCCTTGTCATCCATGAATTCCATCAGCCAGTAGGGCCTTAGATGCACTCTTCTCCCTGTGTATGGGATGTTAAGAGTTTTGGGTAGTGCATCTTTGGCTCTAACACTCCTTAGCTCTTCAATCTTCTTCCATACTAATCTTCTTGCAGTTACATTGTTAGGAATGTATGTGCATTAGTTTGATGATATGTTTAACAAAAACACTTAAGTAGAAATTTAGTGTCTGTAGCCTCAACGGATAAGACCACTTTGGCTATCCGTTGATGGTGTAGCTTTACTTAGAAATAAGTTTAGTGTTGTAGCATATTTCAGTCTCTGTATTTAAAATGTAATTCTTGGAAGTTGAGAGAAACTATGAGTCATGTTGACTACTAGATGATATGCAGATAGGAAGGCCAATTGTAAATACTTCATGCCTTGTAATTTTGTATAAGTGAAGTGGTATCAACGGATGACTTAAAGACCTTCAACGGATAAGAAGCTAAGCTTCAACGGATGTCTCTAAAGCTTCAACGGATAAAGTGCATCAACGGATGAAAGCTTCAACGGATGAAAGCTTCAACGGATGCTCTAATGATTAGCCGTTGATAAGGGGTAGTTGTACGTAAGAACAGAGGCACATGGGTTGATAGAGACAACTGAGATGTGGTAGCCGAATTTCAGGAACAACAGAAAAAGCAGCCGTTCTTCTACAGTACAAAGATGCAATAGTCAACAAAGTACTGGAGTGAACAGGAAAAGAAGCAAGTGAAGAACTTATTTTATTACTGTATTTTTATATTGTTTTTCACTTGTACACTTGGTAATATATAAACCAAGTAGAAGCTAGTAATTAGAATAGAATTTTCCAGAGCTGTTTAGAAAAATATTGAGAGAAAATTCATCTAGTTTGTACTAGGATGCAGCTGTGATCAACGTTGGTTAATCACAGATTTTCTAAAATACCATCTCTGGTGGAACAACAAATCCACCAGAAAAGTTTTTAAGGTCTGTTGTGTTCTTTACATTTGTGCTTGAATATATATCTGTCTGTATTAGCTTAAAGCAATTCACACACTTGTTCTTCTTGAACACACAACTTTATAAACTGCTCAAAACTTGAAAAAGTTTTGAGATTTACATTCAACCCCCCTTCTGTAAATCTCATTGTTAGTCCACTAGGAATAACAATTGGTATCAGAGCAAGCTCTTGACATACAAAGAGTTTAAAGATCTTGGAATCTAACAAAGATGAGTAAGAAGGATATTGGAGTAAAGATCCCAGTTCTTGACAAAGACAATTATCACCATTGGAAGGTGAAGATGCACCTTCATCTACTCTCCCAAGATGAAGGTTATGTAAACTGCATTGAGAATGGTCCTCACATTCCCCACAAAGTAGCAACAGTTGCTACAGCCACAGTTGCTGTTGGTCAATCCATTCCAAAACCTAGAGCATAATGGACAATGGAAGACACAGAAGAAGTCCACAAGGATAAGAAGGCTATGAACATTTTGTTTAATGGTCTTAACATGGATATGTTTGATAATGTGATAAATTGCACAACTGCCAAAGAGGTTTGGGACACAGTTCAACTACTGTGTGAAGGTACAGAACAAGTGAAAGAAAACAAAATGCAGCTTCTCATTCAACAGTATGAATACTTTCATTTTGAAGAAAATGAATCTTTAAATGAAACATTCAATAGGTTTCAAAAGCTGTTGAATGGACTGAAGCTGTATGGAAGAGTGTACCAAGTGAAGGATTCAAATCTTAAATTTTTAAGATCCTTGCCAAAGGAATGGAAACCCATGACTGTCTCCTTAAGAAACTCTCAAGATTATAAGGACTTCACTCTTGAAAGATTGTATGGAATCTTGAAGACTTATGAACTAGAGCTGGAACAGGATGAGGTATTGGAGAAGGGGAGAAAGAAAGGAAGTTCAGTTGCATTGGTAGCTGAAAATGAGAGGAAATGCAGACAAGAAACTGCGAGATCTACATCAAACTCCAAAGATGGTATAAGAAGTCAGGAATCAAGCAAGGGGAAAGAGCAAGTTGCTGAAAATGAAGACAACTCCAGCCAAGATGACTCAGATGGAATTGATGAGCATCTTGCATTTCTGTCCAGAAGATTTGCAAAGATGAAATTCAAGAAAAACACTAGAGCCACTAAACCTCACCAAAACACTGTGGACAAATCCAAGTTCAAGTGTTTCAATTGTGGTATAAGTGGACACTTTGCAGGTGAGTGCAGAAAGCCAACTTCTGAAAAGAAGAAATTTGAACAAGTAGATTACAAAAAGAAATATTTTGATCTGCTCAAGCAAAAGGAGAGGGCTTTCATTACTCAAGAAAAGGACTGGGCAGCTAATGGAGATGAAGAGGATGAAGATGTGGAGTATGTCAATCTTGCTCTCATGGCTGATTCTGAAGAAAATGAAGTTAGTTCATCAAGCAATCAGGTAATCACTACTGACTTAACACAGCTTACTAAAGAAGAGTGCAATGATGCCTTTAATGACATGTCTACTGAATTGTATCATTTGCGTGTATCTCTTAAATCTCTTGCTAAAGAAAATAGTAGGATTAAAGAGAACAATCTGTTTTTAAGTAATAGAAATGCTTTGTTAGAAGATAAGATGATTGACCTAGAGAAAACTAAGTTGCATTGTATATCTGTTGAAAATGAACTAGCTGAATCTGTTAAGAAAGTAGAAATACTTTCCAATCAATTAGAGAAAGAGCAAGAGGTGATTAAAGCCTGGAAGACATCTAGGGATGTAAGTGCTCAAATTGCTAAGGTCCAAGGAATTGAATCATTCTGTGAAACTGCCTGGAATAAAAATAAAAAGAAACTAGAATTAATTGATGGACTGTCAACGGATGTGGAATCAACGGATGATGAAAGTTATCCGTTGAAGGAAGAAAAGGAGCATCCGTTGAAGGTTCCTCAATTAAAACAGGCAGATGTTTCTAAAAGAGAGAATCTAAAGAAACTCAACAAAAAGTTTGGTTCAACTTCAAAGAACTTTGTCAAAGAAGAAGCAAGCACATCCAAAGATGTCAGTAAGGTGAATGTAGGGCACATGACCTTAGAACAGTTAAATAATAGGCTCAAGATGGTTGAGGATAAAAAGGAATCTAAAAGAAAATCCAACAGAAATGGGAAGGTAGGAATTAATAAACACAACAATTACACACCTGATAGGTATGCTCCTAGAAAAAGCTGTGTGCATTGTAGTAGTGTTAATCATCTATCTGCTAATTGTAAATCCATTAAGAAGACTCCCATAACTGTACCCTCTTCTATGCCTAATATGTCTGCATCACCTCTGCATGCTATGCCTGTTATGTCTCAACAAAATCCTTATGCACATTTTGTAAACATGCCATATTTTAACAATCCTTATCTTGCTGCATGTAGTATGCCTCAAATGCCATACAATATGCCCATATGGAATAACATGTTTGCACAATCAATGCCTAATAATTTTACAAATGTGCTAAATGATTCTGTGACTAACCCTACACCTCAACCAACTACATCTAAGACCAAGGTTGACTCAAACTCACCTAAGTCTAAAGATGCAGGAGGAATGAAGTCTAGGAGAAAGGCTAACAAGAATGGACCCAAGGAAACTTGGGTACCAAAATCAAATTGATTGATTTTATGGTGTGCAGGGAAATGAAAGAAATCTATGGTACTTGGACAGTGGTTGTTCAAGACACATGACAGGAGATTTCTCCCTGCTCACAGAGTTCAAGGAGAGAGCTGGCCCTAGCATAACCTTTGGAGATGACAGCAAAGGGTTTACTATGGGATATGGCTTGATTTCAACAAGGAATGTCATCATTAATGAAGTTGCATTAGTTGATGGTCTCAAGCACAATTTACTGAGCATCAGTCAACTATGTGATAGAGGGAATATAGTTTCCTTCAATTCTGAAGCCTGTGTTGTCACTAGTAAGAAAGACAACAAAGTGGTTCTAACTGGAGTTAGAAAAGGAAATGTGTACATAGCTGACTTCAACTCTACAGATGCAGAATCCATTACTTGTCTCTTCAGCAAAGCAAGCTCAGTTGAAAGTTGGCTATGGCACAAGAAGCTATCCCACTTGAATTTCAAGACAATGAATGATCTAGTCAAAAAGGACTTAGTTAGAGGAATCCCTCTAGTTGAATTCTCAAGGGATGGTTTGTGTGATGCTTGTCAGAAAGGCAAACAAAGGAAAGCATCATTCAAAAAGAAGCTTGAAACAACAATTGATGAACCATTACAGCTGCTACATATGGATTTGTTTGGACCAGTCAATGTATTGTCTATTGCAAGAAAAAGATATTGCTTAGTGATTGTAGATGATTTCTCAAAGTTCTCATGGGTCTATTTTCTTGGATCAAAGGATGAAGCAAGTGAAATCATTATCAATCACATCAGGCAAGTCAACAATCATCCTGACTTGAAGGTTAGAAATATCAGGAGTGACAATGGAACTGAGTTCAAGAATTTGACATTAAGGCTGTTCTGTGAAGAAAATGGAATAATGCATGAGTTCTCAGCTCCAAGAACACCTCAGCAAAATGGGGTTGTTGAAAGAAAAAACAGATCTTTAATTGAAGCTGCAAGAACAATGCTTGAAGAATCAAAGTTACCAACATATTTCTGGGCTGAAGCTGTTAATTGTGCCTGCTTCACTCAGAATATTTCTTTGATCAATCAAGCTAAAGGCATGACTCCTTATCAGTTGTTCAAGAGAAGAAAAACAACTCTAAACTTTCTTCATGTCTTTGGATGTAAATGCTTTATACTGAGGAATCAATCTGACCATAAAGGGAAGTTTGATGTAAAGGCTGATGAAGGGATATTTGTTGGTTACTCAGCTGGAAAATCTTATAGGGTCTACAATCTAAGAACCAACATTGTTATGGAATCTGTGCATGTTGTGTTTGATGATAAAAAGATTGTTGGACTAACAGATGAGGGACATAATGAAAGACTCAAATTTGACAACATTGAGATATATTGTGATGATAGTGAAGAGGAGACTGATGGAGATGACACTTCAAAAGGGATTCAAAACTTGCCCTTGGATAATGCACAAAATACTGCATCCGTTGATAGAGGCAATGCAGTATCCGTTGAAAGAAATAGTGCATCATCCGTTGAAGTACAAAATGAAGCATCCGTTGATCATGGTTCATCAACGGATAATCGATTTACATCATCAGTTGATAGAACTCCAAGTTCCCTGCAAAGGACCAACAACTCAGGGGGAGTTTCAACTAGTCAACACTCTGTCTCACATCATGACAATACTGAGGCCACCTCATCTAGAGCACATCTTCCACCACAAAGGAAATGGACCAAGAATCATCCCTTTGAACTGATCATTGGTGATGCATCATCTAATGTGCAAACAAGAAAAGCCACTCAAGATGAATGTCTGTATAGTGGTTTTCTGTCTAAGGAGGAACCTAAGAAAGTGGAAGAAGCTCTATTGGATCCAGATTGGATATTAGCTATGCAGGAAGAGCTGAACCAATTTGAGAGAAACCAAGTATGGAAGCTGGTACCCAAACCAAAGAACAAGAGTCCTATTGACACAAAGTGGGTATTCAGAAACAAGATGGATGAAAATGGCATTATCATAAGGAATAAAGCAAGACTGGTTGCTAAAGGCTATTCTCAGCAAGAGGGAATAGATTTTGATGAAACATATGCTCCTGTTGCAAGACTTGAAGCCATCAGAATATTTCTAGCCCATGCAGCCCATGCCAATTTCAAAGTCTATCAAATGGATGTCAAGAGTGCATTTCTAAATGGGAAATTAGTGGAGGAAGTCTATGTAAGTCAACCTCCAGGATTTGAAGATCCAAATTTTCCAGACTATGTGTATTATCTGTTGAAAGCACTCTATGGACTGAAGCAAGCACCTAGAGCCTGGTATGAGACCTTATCAAAATTTCTTTTGGAGAATCACTTCACTAGAGGTACTGTTGATAAAACTCTCTTCTTTAGGGATGTTAATGGCTCTAGTATACTTGTTCAAATTTATGTAGATGACATAATATTTGGTTCTAAAGATGACAAACTTTGCAAAAAGTTTGCTAAGCTAATGCAAAGTAATTATGAAATGAGCCTAATGGGAGAACTAACCTATTTTCTTGGTTTACAAGTTAAACAAGTTAGTGATGGAATTTTCATTAGTCAAACTAAATATATTTATGATCTTTTAAAGAAGTTTGACTTAATGGAATGTTCATCTGCAAAAACTCCCATGGCCACTGCCACCAAACTTGAATTAAATAAGACTGAAAGGTCTGTGGATATTACAAGTTATAGAGGCATGGTTGGTTCACTTTTATATTTAACTGCTAGCAGACCAGATATAATGTTTGCTACATGTCTATGTGCTAGATTCCAAGCTGATCCGAGGGAGTCTCACTTAATTGCTATCAAAAGGATTTTCAGATATCTCAAGGGTACACCAAATTTAGGTATTTGGTATCCTAGAGAATCTGGCTTTGATCTAATTGGTTATTCAGATGCAGACTATGCAGGTTGCAGAATAGATAGGAAAAGTACAACAGGCTCCTGCCAATTCCTGGGAAACAAGCTTGTATCATGGTTTAGCAAAAAGCAAAATTCAGTCTCTACTTCCACAGCTGAGGCTGAATACATTGCTGCAGGAAGTTGCTGTTCTCAAGTGTTATGGATGAGGAACCAACTCCTTGACTATGGACTTCATGTTGATAGAATTCCTATCTTTTGTGACAACACAAGTGCCATAGCCATAACAGAGAATCCTGTGCAGCACTCAAGGACCAAGCACATTGATATCAAGTACCACTTCATTAGGGAGCATGTCATGAATGGTACAGTGGAACTACATTTTGTTCCAAGTGAACAACAAATTGCTGACATATTTACCAAGCCACTTGATGAATCAACATTCACAAGATTGGTAAGTGAGCTAGGTATGCTTAATTATTCTTAAAATTCATGTCTTTATTGCAATTTGAATTGAAGCCTGAAATATATTAGTTGCTAGAACAAATTTGACTTTTAACATAGTTTATTTCATCAACGGATGTTCCCTATCCGTTGAAAGTCAAAATTGCTCTATCAACGGATAGTCATTATCCGTTGAAAGACAAATACATTTCTGGAATTTTTATCCGTCAACGGATAAAACTGAAGTACCTTTCAACGGATGACAATTTGCCTTATCCGTTGAAATGTCACATCAGTCGATTCAGGTGTTTAACAGCCGTTGATTCTATTCTCTTAACCGTTGATACTCATACATACATCTGTATGTATTGGTTTTAAAGGTAGTTTTTAGAATACTTACAGTTTATTCTTAAACGGCTGAAAATCACTAACGCATATTTATTGATAAATCTTTCTTTTATTTTTTTTAATTTGAGAGAGCATATAAGTCCTTCTGATTTTTCATTTTTACTTTACGCTTTCTTAAAATTTCAAGCATTTACCATTTTCTCTCTGCAAAAACTTCAAGTTATTCTCTGCAATTTCTACTCACAAAAATGGCACCAGTTGTGAAGATTATGTCTCAATCTGGGTTCATCTATGAAAAGAACAATTTCATAGCTTTGGTAGAGAAGAATGAAGCCCACTCAGACTATCACAAAATGATGGACTTCATCAAAAACTGCAAACTTAGCTATGCAATGCTGGAAGCCCCAACAATTTTCTGTGAAGTAGTTGAGGAGTTTTGGACAACTGCTGAGTTCAACTCCATGGATATGACTATCTCCTTCACTCTCAAAGGTAAAACTCACTGTATTAACTGTGATGATTTACAAGCATGTTTTAAATTACCTGAAAACAATGCCATGACACCACACACTGATAGTGATGTATCCAGCATGTTAGATTCCATAGGTTATTCTCTTAACTCTGCTAATTTAGGGAGTATTAGAAGAAAAGGCCTTAGGAAAGAATGGAGTTTCCTTGGGGATGCCTTTATAAAGGTTTTCTCTGGGAAAATTAGTAATTTTGATGCCATAACTTCATCTCTGGTTAATATGTTCTATATGCTTGTTTCTGATAGGTATTTTAACTTTAGCAACTATATGATGCTAGAATTAGGTACTAGATTAGGTAACAAAGCTAATAGACCTAATAACATCTATTATGCTAGATTCTTTATGTTATTGGCTAACCATGTTGCTGAAGGTTTAGTCATAATCAATGAGAATAATAAACTCAAGTGTTGGGCACAAGAGAAAAGAGTTCTTGCAGACTTAAAGAGAATGGATCTTAACAGCAGTGTGCCATTGGTATATTTACCAATCATGAATGCACCTCAGGTATGTGAGGTAATTGCTTCTACAACTCCTACTTCTTCCAACCCCTCTATTTCTTTATCTTCTAGTGTGGCCATGAAATCTGTGATGCCCCAACAGATTTCTACCAAGGTCACCAAAACTAAACTTTCAAAATCCAAGACAAAGAAATCCACCTCTGTTGTTTCTCAAAAGACAACAGTTGTAACACCAACTATTAACCCTGAGGTGAGTGAACAGGGTGTGAGTGGTGAGGGGAGGGGTGAACATCAAAGAAACCCCCAGGATAAGGAAGGAAAGTTGAGTGCTTCCCAAGCTAGCCAAGCCACAGTTTCTCAAAAAGCTGTGGTGGTTGAAAAGGTATCTAGCACATCCCTAGTAGCATCCTCCCAAAAGGATGTTACTATTGAAAATAGTTCCCAACCAGGAACACAGAACAAATGAGGGAGGGACACTAAAGCCAAACACTCACCAACAAAAGCCTTTATTAGAAGAAAGAAGGCCAGAACCCAATCTTCTACACAGGGTGCACACACTGCACAGATACATCCATTTGTATCTATGCCTTCTCAAACTCAGTTTGATGTGACTCCAATAAATGTGGAGTCACAGCCCCATTCTCTCACAATAATCACACATCAATCACCAAACACTTCATCACCATCTCTGGATGTGGATATGTTATTCCCATCAATTCCTGATTCTCCCTCTTTACAACTCAGGGAGAAGCCCCACTCAAATACAGGTGATCATCATCTATTAGATGATTTGTTGGATCACCCGCAAATTCTTTCAGATATAATTGAAGGATCTGTGTCACCACATCTCAAATCAATCTACACAGATTCAACAGTTATATCACTTTCAACTTCAACTTCTTTTCCTTCTTCAACGGATATCACTCATCCGTTGACAAGTGGTTGTTCTTCAACGGATAAGCTTAACAGCAGTCATCCGTTGATAACATCAGTTTCACCTTCAACGGATATTCCACATCCGTTGACAGTCTCTACACAAATAACTGAATTAATCCCAAGTGTAGAAGACATGAATACTGTGCAATCACTCTTAGGATTGAGGGAAGGGAGTGACAATTTGAGTGAGAGGCTGGGTTGCTCCCAGGCAAAAGGAGAGATTGAGAGCTCAAAAATGCATGCTATTTCTTCCAGCATGGCAAAAGTGAGTGAGTGGAGTACCACCTTAGTAGGTGAAGGTGAGGGAGTGAGATGTGTGAGCCAGGGGGAGCCCCTGATGCAAGAACATAGAGATAAAGAGAGAAAAGCAGGTACAGTAGATACAAGGGTGGAACCAGCCATTGCTAATGAGTCAATGATTGTGGATGATGCTGAAAAGGAAAGACAATTCCAGCAACTTTACAAAGCTGTAATTGATAACATTTCCTTGGATGCTGACACTTTTACTCATCCTGTGACAGCCTATCAAATGTTGGCTGCTCAGGGCAATGAGGAGGCAGAAAGGTCACTACATCTAGTGCACACAACAGAATCTCTTCAAAGGGATAAAGCTGCCATTAACAAAATGCCTTCTACAGCTGGTGAGCCATCTGAGGAATTTGGAGCAAATTCTGATGATGATGACTCTATTTCTTTTGATGGAAGCATGGACTTAGGGGGAGATGAAGGCCCTAGTTCAATTCCAAATCTACCTGAATGGGCCTTGACTAAGGAGTATAGATCAGGGGAATTCAATGTCTCTTTAGTCAAACAAATCAACACTATTCAACAGGCCATTCAGAATACTTCACATGCAAGTATCAAGGCTATCCTTCAAGCTCACCTGGACTCACTGCATCTCATGAAGCTGCAGCAAGTGAAGCAGAATCTGGGTATGGATGATCTGAGGAAGGATATTGCTGACTTGAAAACCTATACTTCAGATAAATTGGATTCAGTCATGCCCTATGGTACATTGCAGGACTTGGTTTTGAGATTGAAGAAAGAATCTGTTACTGAAAAACGGTTGGCCAAGTTAGAAGACAGAGTTCAAGTTATTGAAGATTCTGTGGCCACCATTCTTCACAACCAACAATCTCAAACCAGTCTCCTAATGCAGCTGGCAAAAGCACAAGGCTTGACCCCTCTCCTTGATGATAACAAAAAGGGGGAGAGTAAAAGGGAAGGGGAAGGAGAGCCATCTACAAAAGTCAACATATCTAAAGTGCTAGTTCCTGCCATCACTACTTCTCCAATCATTCAAATCAAGGGCAAGCCTGATGGAATTGATTTGATTCAGCTTGCAGCAGCTGAAATCCAAGTGAAAGAGCAAAGGAGGAGAATTGATGAAAGGTTGCAACTGTTGTTTGGTTCTACACAAGACAAATCAACATCTGTGAACCACAGCACAAAAATTGAACCAATCAACATGGAGCTCATGCCAGTAGGGAGTCATAAGGATGGAGAAGCTTCTTCCAAAGAACTACAAGCTATAATCCTCAAGCCCAATGAAAGATCCAATAAGGACTCAACAAAGAATCCTTTAAAAGAAGTGGACTTTCCTCCTCCAAAAGATGATGAGAACAAGATTTTAGGCAGAAGTATTGCCTATATCAAAAAGTCCATGGATGAGGCTGTAAGGAGAAATAGAGCTATTATCATTAGAGAGGGAAAGAGCATATGTGTGATGCAAGGACATCCCAAATTCTCAATAGCCAAGAAGGAAGAAGCCAAGCAATTAAAGGCTGACAAAAGAGCACAAGCAAAGCTTGAACAACAGCTAAAGTCAAGTCTAGTTGAAAAAGAAAAAGGGATTGAAGTCAGGGGTGAAGACAAGACTACAAACCTAGATGAGGTTTTAGGGAGTATATTTGGTGAGAGTGTGGAAGAAAGAGAGGAATGGCAGAAGGGAAACAGAAGAAAGGTCAAGGCACATAGAAGGAGTGGAGATAACACTGAAGTAACCAAATCTATATCTAAACCACTATCTTCCATACCTGAACCCCTTGTTGCTGATCCCACAATAAACATCCATGGTGAACCAATCATTCCAAAAGAGGAACCTATTGATTGGGACACTATCAAATTGCCTACCTTTCTAACCACTCTTCCACCACCAAAGAAACAGAAAAGAAAACCAAAATCTACACCTCCCATAACCTCTAAGAAATTCACTCAAAACAAAAACCTAAGCCTAAGTCACCCATTTCTAAAGATGATTATGTTCACATCTGTGACATAAAAGAAATTTCAAACATTGAACTCTATCTGGATGAGCTGGAGGATGTAAGGGGAATAGCTGCCTACAGACAGCTACCAGAGAGATTAGTGTTCAGATATAAAGGAGCTGGGGAAAGAACATGGCCTCTCCACAGGATTCTGGATGAAGGCTACTCTACCTTGATTAGAGTCTTTTCAGCCATACAAAAGGATTCTGGCTTTACCAGAACTGCCAAGACTGAAATTCTCAACAAGATAGCCAATATAAGGAAAACTTGGAGGGAGCCCAATGCTTTACCCAGGACTTTACTCATTCAAGAAAGGGGAATTACAATTCACAAATCACCTCATTGGTTGATGGAATTTAGAGATGATAAAGGAGTCAGAAGATTTTTCAGACTTGAAGACCAACTCAAGATTGCCAGCAATGAAACTCTCAAAGAAATGCAATCTAAGTTGGATGTCAGTGTTGAAGATGAAGCTGAATTCTTCAGACAACTCCAACTCCAAATTGAGGAAAATGACAAAAGGCTAGGAAAGAAAACCAGGGAACAAAGAAGAAAAAGATGATCTGCTCAGACTAAAGGAGTGTCCTTGGAAACACTGTAAATCTTCAATTACCTCCTAGTACATACACTTTTGCAGCATTTTTAAATTTCTACTTAGTTTCAATTCATATATCTGTTAAGTGTTTTGTTATCATCAAGTTAACCCTGAATTTATGCCTACAATTCTTATAGACATAAATAGGGGGAGATTGTTAGGAATGTATGTGCATTAGTTTGATGATATGTTTAACAAAAACACTTAAGTAGAAATTTAGTGTCTGTAGCCTCAACGGATAAGACCACTTTGGCTATCCGTTGATGGTGTAGCTTTACTTAGAAATAAGTTTAGTGTTGTAGCATATTTCAGTCTCTGTATTTAAAATGTAATTCTTGGAAGTTGAGAGAAACTATGAGTCATGTTGACTACTAGATGATATGCAGATAGGAAGGCCAATTGTAAATACTTCATGCCTTGTAATTTTGTATAAGTGAAGTGGTATCAACGGATGACTTAAAGACCTTCAACGGATAAGAAGCTAAGCTTCAACGGATGTCTCTAAAGCTTCAACGGATAAAGTGCATCAACGGATGAAAGCTTCAACGGATGAAAGCTTCAACGGATGCTCTAATGATTAGCCGTTGATAAGGGGTAGTTGTACGTAAGAACAGAGGCACATGGGTTGATAGAGACAACTGAGATGTGGTAGCCGAATTTCAGGAACAACAGAAAAAGCAGCCGTTCTTCTACAGTACAAAGATGCAATAGTCAACAAAGTACTGGAGTGAACAGGAAAAGAAGCAAGTGAAGAACTTATTTTATTACTGTATTTTTATATTGTTTTTCACTTGTACACTTGGTAATATATAAACCAAGTAGAAGCTAGTAATTAGAATAGAATTTTCCAGAGCTGTTTAGAAAAATATTGAGAGAAAATTCATCTAGTTTGTACTAGGATGCAGCTGTGATCAACGTTGGTTAATCACAGATTTTCTAAAATACCATCTCTGGTGGAACAACAAATCCACCAGAAAAGTTTTTAAGGTCTGTTGTGTTCTTTACATTTGTGCTTGAATATATATCTGTCTGTATTAGCTTAAAGCAATTCACACACTTGTTCTTCTTGAACACACAACTTTATAAACTGCTCAAAACTTGAAAAAGTTTTGAGATTTACATTCAACCCCCCTTCTGTAAATCTCATTGTTAGTCCACTAGGAATAACATACATTAAACCCAAAGTTTTTCTTGAAGGATGAATAGACTTTGATCAACACAGCTTGGCTTTCTTGAAGTATCCTGTGAAGAGGCCACTGAATCTCTCTTCTCCTTTGTACTTGAATACCAACCTTTCAGGTAGGTTCTGTATGCATCAATTGCCCTTACCTCATCCATCTCCTCCAGATAAAGGTTTAGGTCTGAGAATTCTTTGATGTCACACAAGTACAAGTAGTCTCCCTTGTTGATCTTGAGTTGAGCTTTGACTACTGCCTTGGATTTGAGAGGTGACAGCTTCACTTTCTTGACTGCCCTTGATTTTGTCCTTCTTGGCTTGGTGAGAATTGGCAAGTTGAAGTCAGGAATTGGTAATTTATCCCACTCTATTGGCTCATCCTTTGGCACAATAGGCTCTCCATGTATGTTCCTGTAGGGGTCCACCACCCTTATATCTTCAAATACCACAGAGGGCTTTGATTGCTTGAGTTTCAGCTTTAGTGGATTCCATTGGAAATTGATCTTCCAATTCCTTGTTAACAATATCCAACTTTCTTTTTGTTCTTTTAGTCAGTTCTTTCTTTCTTGGAGATTTCTTCTGTTCTTCAATCTTCTTCTTTGATTCAGTAGCTTGAGTTGGTTGAGAGGGAATTTGTTGAGAAGAGTTCACAGCCTGTAGCTTGGTCAAGATAACAAACTGTTCTTTCTTTTGTTAAGACTTCTTTGCATCTAGAGCAGCTTGCCTTTTTTTCCTGCTTCAATCTGACTTTTTCTTCTTCCTTTGCATGAGCAAATTGTGGATGTCCAGCTACCACATAAATTTCTTTCCCATTTCTGAATATCTTTGCAATTCTCTTTCTTGAGGCTGAATCAGCTGGATCTTTGTAGAGGAGAATAGATCTTGATAGAAGCTTCTTTTCATCAGGCTTGGGTGTCTCATAAACAGTATCCATAGGGTTCTTCAAAGATGACTTTGGATAGTTTGCCCTTGGTTTAAGAATTATCTCATCCTTTTTAGTCTTGATGCAGGAAGATTTTCCTTTCTCCAGATAGTTCATGCTCATCTCATTCACATTGATTGGCTTGACATGAGAGTGATGGATGGCTGACTGATCTGGTTCCTTGACTAATTGAAACTTTTTCTGTATTTCCTCATCAATCTTTTTCCAGTTGATCAGAGGTCAACTCTTCTTTATCACATCTTTCAATTT